>NW_022196896.1:134743281-134784227 GCF_008632895.1 Mastomys coucha | reverse complement strand
TCTTCTTCTTCTTAAATTATTTTATTTACATTCCAAATATTGACCCAGTTCCTGGTTCTCCCTCTACCAGTTTTTCACCCCATTCCTCATCCCATTTGCTTCTGAGAAGGTGCAACCTCACCCACTCATCCACCATTCCTACATCACCACACTAGCATCTCCCTTCTCTGGAGCATCAAGTTTCTACAGGATTGCGTACATCCTTTCCCACTAAGAACAGACAAGGCAGTACTCCACTACATATGTAGTGGGGGCAGTGGGGGCAGTGGGGGCAGTGGGGGCCAGGGACCAATATGTAGATGCTCTTTGGTTGGTAGCTTAGTCTCTGGGAGCTCTGAGCGATCTGGGTTAGTTGGTACTGTTACTCTTCCAATGAAGTTGCCACTCCCTTCAGCTCCTTTAATCTTTTCCCTAACACTTCCACAGGGAATGGAAGCTTGATTATATTACTAACAGCAATGCTTGACTGTAAGTATCAGCATCTGTCCCAGTCAACTGTTCTTAGAGCCTCTCAGAGGACAGCCATGCTAGACTCCTGTCCGAAAGCACAACCTGGCATCAGCAATAGTGTCGGGTTTAGTGCCTGCCCAGAGGATGGATCACAGGTTGGGCCAGGCACCTGGATGACCTTTCCTTCAGTCTTTGCTCCAGTTTTGTCCATGCATTTCCTTTAGACAGGAAGAATTCTGGGTCAAGTCTTTTGAAGATGAGTGGGTTGCCCCATTCCTCAAATGGGGGCTATGTCTATGTGCTGGGCAGCACATTCTGCTGCCATTGCTGCTGTGGCAGAACTTCAGTACTCTGCACTGGAGGATATGATATGTGTGTCTGTCTGCATGCTCTATTGTCCAGGTGGGCATCTGGTTGTGTGAAGCCATGGGATCCCAGTCCTCGGGGAGCTGAAGGAGACAGCTGCAGGAGTTCCCTGAGCCTCACGGAGGCCAAGGACACAGCTTCTAGCTCCTGGACATTGCAGGTGATGCTGGATACTGCAGAGTAGCTGAGAATGAAGGGAGAAAGGGGGCAGGGAAAGGAAGTGGCTGCCTGGTGGTTTGGGCATGAGCAGGCAGGCGGGAGTTATTGGTCTAGTCTCATGCTTCAAATGCTGGGTCAACAGGATGAGTCTAGATAAAGGAGTCAATCCATGATCTTAAGGTGTTTTATTGTAAAAAAGGGATATAGAGAGAAAAGGTAGAGAAGTAGAGGCCGGCCATGGCCACATGGAGAGAGGGGTTAGGGAGAGTTAAGACAAGAGTAAGAGGTTGAGAGAGAAGGGAGAGAGAAGAAGGAGAGAGAGAGAGGGGAGGGGGCAAACTGCCCCTTATATGGTGAGCTGGGCTACCTGTCTGTGGGGTGGGGCATACCTGACTGTGGTCAGTTGACTGGGAGTAGAGTCCAGCCAGAATACTGGGAGTTTGGGGCATTGTCTTGCCACAGGACACTTGAGTGAGGGCTGGTGGAGTTAGCCATCTATGTATGGGGGCATCGCTTTTATCATTCTGCCTCTTGTAGAACCTCCGACTAGATTTCCAGAAGCAAGCCTCACTCAACCAAAAACATAGACTTCTTTTCACTGTCAACATCTATCTACTGGAGGTGGTCTTTTCAGATTCCATCTCCCCACTGTTGAATATTTTGGCTAAGGTTGTCCCCATTGGGTCAGGGACCTATTCTTTAGTGGTATATCATCTGCTGAGTTCACCAGGCTCTCACTGATAAGTTGAGACACACAGACAGCTCTGGTTCATCATGGTAGGACATAGGACAAAATTAATACTATAAGAGAGAAGTTTAGGGTAAAGAAGGTGATTCACAGGGTGATCAGAATGTGGGATGTGAGAGTGGTCAACACACAAAGCAGATGTAAAATCTGTAAAATAAAAATAAAATTTGAAAAGTACTGCTAGTTTGCTTTTATGAAATCAACACTGTAAATGGTTGTTTACTTCCATTAGTGGACTCAAACTCAAACTCAGAGTAGGGCAAGTAACTTAGCAAAATGGCCAGTGATCAAAAAAAAAAAAAAATTCAGAGTGATTAGAAATGGATACTCTGTGGAACAATCCTCCTTGTCACCATTTGGATTTCATTGAACTATATTATATAATATCAGTGGAAACTATGTTTTGGAAAAGAAAAACAGTATTAAAAATACAAAAGACTCATCCATTATGAAATTGCTTGTTGCTTACCACTGTTCCCATTTTCCTTCCTGATGTTTAAACATAGCTTTGCATTTCTGGGTGCGTGTACATTTGTGTGTATATACATGTGTATGTGTGTGTGCATATGTGTGTTTATATGAATGTGATAACGTGTATACATGTGTATATAAATGTGCATGTCTCTGCGTGTGCATACATGTGTGTATACATGAGTGTGTGTAGCAATGAGATCAGTAGGCTATATTTAAGCAAGTCTCTTAATGTAGTACTATTATAAACATTTTCTTTTGCATTAGTTTCCTAAAAGACTACATTACACAGTTCATATTTGCAAATACTTTAATACCCTTTACTAATTTCTTCTTAATTAAAATTTGAGGGAAAAGATACATTATAAATATTGCTTTTTGATGACATCTTTAGGGTAAAATTTTCCTTGCGATTTGTGAAATAATATATTTCAAGGAATGTGTCTTGGGGTATAAACACACACATACACACACACACACACACACACACACACTCTTCTTTAATAGGAAAATTAGGTTAAGTAAAATTTAATTTCAAGGACTGTGTTTGCCCTTTGCTCAAAAATAGAAACCAAAGGAGTGAGTAATGGGTTAGAGTGCTGGTAAGGAGTGGTGTGAGATAGCAACAAACACAGCATGGAAGGCCAGCGCTCCTGTCTGCAGCAACAAATGTCTTCTAAGTGGGCTGAACTGGCCCTCAGAAGCCCACTTACAGTCTCCTCTGTAACGAACAGCTCTGAAGTGCACCCATTTGTTTAATTGTTTTTAGTGCAGAGAATCCAACCTTGGGCCTTCTGCCTTCTCATCTAGTCCCCCACCACAGAGCTGCATGTGTCTCCTCTTCCTCGTCTAGGTAACTGTGTGGTTACAGCACACAGGGCCTTTCAGAGGGAAAGGGGATGTGACCTGTGGATGTTTGGGTGCTACCTGAGGACAACGATCATAATGAATCCAAGTCTGGATGTCACCTTAGAATTTCCTGTATTCTCAGCACACAGCAAGCTGGCAAAAAAGCAGTGAGCTGAGGCAGAGTCCCCTTCCAAGAAAGAATGATGTGTTAAGTCCACTTACACCGTTCAGTGACACTGATTTGTCTGGTTGCCACATTTGAAGATGTATGGTCAACCATATGCATTAAATAGTCAGTTTAATATCTGAAATAAAGTTGCCCATTTTTTGGGTAAAGGGTGAAGGGACAAATTCATCTGATGTTATATAGTCAATTAATATTCAATTCCACACACTTAAAATAACAACAGTAAGAACTGCTTCTGTTAAAAAAAATAATTTAAATTATTTCCAAACAACACTGAATGCATTAACTTTGTGGAATGTTTGCTTCTACCAAAAACAAAATAAAAATAAAAAATAAAAAAAAATAAAGAATTGCCACACAATATTTATAAGATTCCCCCCCCCCATCTTTCTGTAACCTGACTCTCTGACACTCCTACCAAAGTATCTGGAAAACACCTTGATTTGTGAGCTTCCTTTGTTTAGTGATAACAGTTCATGTATCCACTTCCTCTTTGGGACATATTTAAGGCAACTTGAGTCTGTAGTCCTGGGTCAATGGTCTTTCTTATATGGCTCAGAAAAAAAAAATGCTTTTGCTCAGTCCTCTAAGGGTAAGAGGTATTTTTTGCGTTGGCAAAGATTGTGTTTATATTGGCAAAGACTGTATTGTTTCCCCAAATATAGATTCAATATCTTTACAATAAAAAGTTCTAACTTAGGAAAAGTATTGATGGCCATAATGAATATGATGGTATTTTAGGGGTTTTGTGCAGCCAATCTGTGACTCACCCTTTTCTCTCCCTAAGCTTCTCCCTCACCCCACTATCCCCCACCAAAGAGAGAGTCCAAGTATTTAAGAAAAGGAAATCATTTCAAAATAACATATCTCTTCCTCATGTACTTAATTTACTTTGAGGTTAGGAGACTTCTGGCACTCCTAGGAAGAAGCAACTAAAAAGTTCATTGGGGAAAAGTTATGCTTTAGCACAGTGAATAAACCAGTACTCTGATATTCTATTTTGGGGGACAAATAAAGCATGGCCTTATGGCAAGCATGCGTTCTTAAGTGTGATGTTAATAGAATTATTTGTTCCTATCCCGTGCCCCTCATCTCAAGCTGTAAGAAAATCTGTGACACATAAGTCCCATGGGTTTCAAGTAGCAGACCACTGGAGGGTTTTGTATTCTCCTTCTTTTTATTTCCATCTGGGACATAAACTATCTCCCTTGTCAATCTATGGATCAAGAATTGCCTCTGACAGAACACTCAAAGCCTTTGATCCACCCATTCTGAACAGCTTTATATAGTAAAGCTTCCCATTCACTCTTCTGAAAATATCCATTAACTAAGCCACACTATATGCATTCTTCCCATGTCTGACCACAACTGCAGTGTCACATGTCCAGGTAAAATGCCTTTCTGTGTTATTTAATACTTACCAATGTAGTTGCTATGAGAATGTCTCAGGCTTTATGACAGCATTTGCTGTGCAGAGAGAGTGGGGAGACACAGGGTCTTATCTAGCGGTATCCAGTGGTGAGAGGACAAAAACTTGGAATCCTTCTTGTCCTTATGGCTCCAAAATGTCCACACTGAGTCCTAGCAACCCCTACATGACAGTTGCTTAGTTGGTAATATATGTGGTTCCCAGGGGAGTAGTGGTGTTCCTGTGCCTTATTTTTATATGTCTCAATAAACATGGGCAATGTTGAGTTGAATTTTGCTGCCAGTGTTGCAATCATGCCTTGGTTCTCCATGAGAGTAATGGATGGCTAGAATAGGAAGTGAGACAGTGAAAGATATAACAGTGTGTTGGTATAGGGACAGAACAGTAACAGACATATGGATGGGTGAAAAAAAATGAAGAGCACCTTGGCCTCCATGCTCATGTGTAGCAGATGTCAAGTTGGCCTTCATGTGGTTCCCAAACAACTGGAATGGGGGCTATCCCAAAAGTTGTTGCCTGTACATAGGGTATGTTCTACTAGCTGGGTTGCCTTGCCTGGGTTCAGTGGGAGAGGAAGCACCTAGCCTCTAAGAAACTTGAAGTGTCAGGGTTGGGGGGATACCTAGAGGTGCCCTACCCTTCCAGAGAAGTGGGGGAGATAGGGAAGGTTTGGGGAAGGGGGTGATTAGGAGGGGACAGTGGGTGGAATGTAAAGTGAATAAGTAGGAAATAAATAAATATTTAAAAAATGAAGGGAAGGGTCTCCAATAATAAATGAGCTAGTACTATGCTCTACAGGCATTTTCTCCGAGATTAAAATCTTCCAATTTGGAGGTAAGTCAGTTAAGACTGTGTATTCTAGAAAAGAGGTGAAACAATTGGGTTCTGTAAGGGGAGCTTTAAGCATATAGTACTTCTGGGTATGTTTGTCAAGCTCAGGAAGTCCCTGAAGTCCCAGATGCACTAGGCCACACCCTCTCAAAGCACATATAAATAACAAGGATGCTAAAAGACACCTAGACAAAGTGTGGCACCTGGGAGAAGCAGAGATCAGTCTAGCTGCCTGAGAGGTTCAGAGCAACTGAGCTACAGGGAAGGACACTGCACAACCTCTTGAAACTGCCTGAAGCTTGTTTGGCATGTGCCAGGTTCCCAGTTTTGTGAGCTGTCTCCCATGCTTGTGTAGGCTTTGGTGATCCATCTGTCTTTGAGCCATTTCTGCTCCAATAAGTAAGCCCCTTTCATATTCATGTAACTAGTTCCAATAAAGTTCATTGATGGTGACAGACTTTGATAGCATCTGTACTTTGCTCTGTCATCTTTCCCTATCCAGGGAAAGATCTAGTCACATCTCCCCAGGAATGATGTCATACAACATGGCTCTACAAATTTCTAGCTCCATGGCCCTCAGCAAACTATATATTCTCCACTCTTCTGTTTAGCTATCTGGAAATTGGGCATAAAATCAAGCTCTTAGCATTATTTATATAATCAAGTAAAGTAAGTAAACTGTTCATCAGAGTATAAACCACAATTGTATCCTGAATCAATATTATCTTACCACTTTCTAAGAGACACCCTGCTGTGCTTATGAAGAATGGCTCTTACTGGCTGAATGTAGATACTGTTGATCTTCATGATTCAAATCACGAGTCAATAGTATTTTTTGAGAACACCCTATAAGCTAGGCACCATCTTCACTGTACTATAAAATGTTAAAAATAGCGAAATAGACTGCTGCGAACATAATAGGCTACAGGTCAGGAAGGGGAAAGTGAAATCCACTATTATCAGTTCATGATCCGCTCTTATAGCAAACATACAACATTCAAGTCACCATCCATGGTGGCAGTCACATGTTCTGGCCCAGTCTCCCTGTGTCTTGATTTTGCTTTATTATAAATTATGCATGACCCCTCCCTTTACCTTCCCACAGACTATAAATCCTCAAAACTGACTGTGTCTATCACATTTATAGCATTCAAAGCCCTAAGCTTGTAACACACACACACACACACACACACACACACACACACACACGTCCTGGATGATGATTTAGCCCCAATGACAGACATGACTTAAGAAATTAAAAGGAAGCCTGGAGATAAAGAGATAACTGAACCAACTGAACCATCCAAACAGACCATATGCTTCCAATAACTGAATGACAGTACCTTGCACAATTGGTTGACTTTTCAAAACCTGCAGTTCAGCTGAGGTTGTTCTTCTACAACTGTGAGTCATCTTACAGTCAGATCCAAGTTGTGTTGTCTTCTAAACCCTGTCATTAAAGTCACTTTCAGCTCGGCGGCCTTGATTAATAGCCCTGTGATGTCTGCATTCTCTGTTGGGTAGAACATTTTGTGTTCCAAAGTCATTCTTTACCTTTTGATCTTGACAACTTCAGTCAGCGTCAACAGAATAAATAACCACTTGGAAGCGAATTCCTGAGGCCAGGCACTCTCCATAGGAAATCATATTTTTGTTTCTTCTCCTCTCATCTGTGAACTGAAGTGGCAGAACAGGTGGCCTCTGACCAAGTAGCTTCCCTGTGCCTGGCAAAGCAGCCAGCTCCTGCACAGAGCTGCGATGGATTTAAACCTGCAGCATCTTTAATCACCCAACTGCATTTCCTCATAGGGGCACATCATCTGGATATATTTTTTATGGGATTGGACAACTCTCGTCTTTGAGCCTGTCATGTAAGTCATCTAATCTAGGTGTTTAATAGGTTTCTGTGTTACTGTAGATTTATATATGATACCACAACAGTTCTGCACTCATATGGACTATATCATCATTTCTGAACACCTCATGTGTCAGAGACACACCACGAAAAGTTCTTCTTCAACAACCACACTTGGAAGGTATTGGACTTTACCAATTAGGAAAAGGGGGTTCCAATAAATTAAATAAGGGTTATTTACAACATAAGATGCTAATACATCGCAGAGGAGTGATCTTTATTAGTTGACTGTGAAAATCCGTCCTTTCCCCCCTACCTGTATCATGACCTAAAGAAAGTATACTAGTGCCTAATAGTATATAATATAATAGTATCTGCATGTATGCAAAACAATGTTGAAGTAGAAGTTACACAGGGGTAAATAGTAAAAAAAAAATCATTGTTGAAACTCTCCAAGTGAAAATGATATTTAATAAAAACCTAAAATAATTGGTATTTAACATTTTCACATTCATCATTGGGGGAAAAAGTGAACCATCCCTGGCTATTTCCTAATTGCTGCATGTATTCCTGAGAGTCTAAGCCAGCCAGGGGTAAAATGTCCATCAAGGTGGAGAATGAGAAAGACTTGCAGCCCTTTCACCTCTGCTCTTTCTTTTCTTGCATCTCCCTGTATCTCTCTCTCTCTGTCTCCTTCCTTTTCTTGTTCCAGCATACAAGCTTCTCCATCCATATATGTGTGTGAAACTACGTCCAATTAGCCTGTTAATCTTGCAAACAAGACAATCTGAGAATCTTCTGAATTTCAAAGTTAACACTGCATATTCTGAAAGTGGGCTCCCGGATTGCCAACAGTTTTACCTGGTACCTTGTTAGAGAAACAAATTATTCAGGCATATCTGCTAAGTCTTAAATTCAGTCAGAGGCACAGCAGTTTATACTTCAGTAAAATAATCAATTCTGCTGCGTGGTGAAACTTAGGAACTACTGTTATGACTCTCATTCATACAATTCAAGAATAACTTTCCATGGATTGTACCCTGTCAGCACAGATTCATCTAGAAAGAAGGCTTAGTAGATCTTCCTCTCAATAATTTCTAGTTCTGGGAAGAATCCATTTCTAACTGTGGATTATTTTTCAGACATTTTCTAACATAGTGCAAATTCTATATTCATAACCACAGTTCAGTGTAACTGTCGAGGTCTTGTTCAATACCCAGTGCTTTATTACTTAGTTCAGGTAACAGTACTAACTAACATGGAGCATCAAGAAGAGTAGGAAGTCCGTTTTGTCATGTTGTCAACTAACTTAACATATGTCTTCTTTGAAAAAAAATTATTCATTATTTCATTAAAAGCTGTTGTCCTTGTGTGTGGGTGGGTGCAAGTGGCCTTGGCACAGATACTGAGATCATAGGACAACACTTAGGAGACAAGTCTCTGCTTACATTGTGGGTTCCACGCATCAAACTCAGCTCATCAGCTTTTGTTTGTGCTAAAGGTGCTTTTCCCCAGTAAGCCAGCCCCAATTAACATTTTTTTAAAATTATGCTTATTCATTATAATATAATTATGCAGCCCTTGCAAAAATAGTGAAAATATTAAGAACTACCTAACATCTGTTCTATGCTTGTCCCTGTAACATTGTTTCAGAAAAGCAATGAAGAAAAAAACAAGTAAAAGTGTCTTGCATAGTGGCATGGTTCTCTACCTGGTTCATGATGAAACATGCCAATGGTACTTATTCCCAGCCCCTGAAATCTTTTTTTTTCAAGACAGGGTTTTTCTGTGTAGTCCTGGCTATTCTGGAACTCACTCTGTAGACCAGGCTGGCCTCGAACTCAGAAATCCGCCTGTCTCTGCCTCCCAAGTGCTGGGATTAAAGGCGTGTGCCACCACGGCCCGGCTCAGCCTCTGAAATCTTGACTGTTTTCTGTGACTACTAATTCTAATGTGACAGAATTGTGAGTGCTGGTCATGTCTCCTATTTCCTGTGACCATCACTCCCCAGGTGATGGAGTTGTAAGGGTTGGCCATACATTCCTGCACACCATAGTCATTCTGCCCTTCTTTTGAGAAGGTTCACTCTCCTACTTCCAAAGCTCCAAAGTTAGGAACCCTTGGTCATTCAATTCTTTCATCTAAGATTACCTTCCTTTTTTCCTTTCCTTTTCTTTTCTCTCCTATTCTTTTCTTTTTTCTCTTTTTGACAAATCTACTCAAAGCTACTTTATTTGATCCTTTATCCTGCTCAACTGCCTCCTTTAGAGTTTTATGAGTTGCATATGGATGACATGAATGGACATGCCAAAAGAGTTGAGGGAAAACTCCATAAGGCTTTAGCACTATGCAAAGAATTATAGGCAAGAGAGGCAGCTAGGAGCAGCAGTGGTCTTCCCAAGGGGAACTCATACCAAATTGTTGTCTGATAGAAAAACAACAGTGCTGAAAACATGTGTACAACTAACATTATATAGCCTGAATAGGTTTTATTTATAAATACATATGCATATACAAATATATATATGCATGCAATATCAATTATTGAAATAAAAGGCCATTACCTTAAAGAAGAGTGGGCAGAAATACATGGGAATATTGAGAGGAAGAAAAGAGAAAGGAATATGATAAGTAGATAAAAGTAAAATAACAAATTTTTCATCATAAATTGATATATTACAGTATATGGAATTATAGGATATGAAGTAGCCTTATTATGATTTGTGAATAGAATGTATAATTGTCAAATCAGGTGATTTAACAAGTACCAATGATTTTTGTGGTGACAACATTTTAAATTTAGTCTTAGCGGCTGTGAAATCTGAAGCACACTATTAGTAAGTATACCCACTACATCCTGCAATGGATCTCAAAGCACATCCAGGCTTCGTGCCTTACTGCTCTTTTGTCTTGTTTGGTATCATGTCTTCCTTCATCCATTCATCACACTCAGGTGATTACCTTTCTATGCTCTATTATTATAAGTTAGTTGTTTAAATTGCACACTTTAGTAAGAACTACGCCTGGCTTCTTTCACTTAGCACAATGCTTTCCAATTATCTTCATGTAGTTACAAATAACAAGTTTGTCATTATATTGCAGGTTTAGGAGTATTCCAGTAAATATACATGACATTTTTTTTCATTCAGTCATATATTGAAAGGCGACTCTAACTGGTTGAGACCCTCTTCTCAGTTACACTCTAGGTCTATGACGATAGTGGGAGCAAAAGTGGCCCACTATATCATTTCCTTCCATAGAGCTACTAAGCTTCAGCTGTGGAAGAATAATGTACTTTGGCTTTGCGAATGTAAGAAAAACATTTCTTAATTTATTTCTGTCTATTGTGAAGTATATTAGAGTAGGGAAATACAATGAGTTTGGGTACCATATCCATCCCCAAAAGGCCTAGTTTGTTATTTAATTCCTAGCAAGCTTTGGGCATTTGGTTTTGAAAAGTGTTTAAAAGATGATGAATTAAGATAAGAAGAAAGAAACCCTCATGCTTTGTTGCAAATTTGTAAGTATTTTAACTTGTCCCCAACCAAGAATTCAAAATTTCCTCTATTTGATACATTTAGTAAGTAGTTACTGGTCTTAATATTCCCCTTTCTGTTGAGTTAAAAATAATTAGAGAGTTGGGAAGTGAATTAGCAGGGCACAGTAAGGAGTAGCTTTGTGGGTATTGTAAATAGCTAATGATCTTAATACTCCCATTTTTGTTGAATTAAAATAATTGCAGAGAGTTTGGAAGCCAGTCAGAAGGGCATTGTAAGGAGCAGCATTGTGTGTGTTAAGTCTCAGTGGATGCTCTGGAGGTGGGAGTGGTGGTGACCGTCCAGCAATGTGAGTGCAGTTATCACTCCATACAGATGCCACATGGGAAACTCAGTTTGGAAGAATGTGAAAGCTGGTGATTTCTCCTTGCTATTTTGTGTATCCCTGTAATCCTGCTGAAGCTTGTTTGAGGAGCTTTGTTCCAAAGTTATTGTCATCATCCTTTTCAAGGAGATTCCTAATAGAAGTGAAGTCATTGTGAATGACCCCAGCATAATTCACTTCAATTTCCTGCTTGCCGCACAGATCCTCTCCCTACCCATTGCTTTGTCCTTTGACATTATTAAACACCTGTGTTGTTCAATACATTAATAAACAAATCATGCAAATATGTTATGATTTGCAAATATAATGTAGGATAGAAATACATTTGTCAAAACATATAAATTAAAGATTTTTGTTTTTGTTATATGACTCTGAGCTCCAAAAGCTCATGCTTTGAGTATTCATGTGTGACTGGGGATATATTAGCAAAGGAAGAGAGAAGCAAGACAAGCTAAGTCTATGAATGAACAATAACAGTAACAAGAAAACCATTGGTCACACTGAGACTCTAAAGATGCAAGCTCCACAATCCAATGTGATCCTCTCAGCAATTTTCTGAATAAAGTAATTCTGCTGTTCTACCATATAAATGATCAAATATCAGAGATAGCCAATGATATTCTCTACCCCAGAGAAATCAGTTATTTGTGATACTTTTTACTTATCTTTTTATTTTTTTACTTTAAAGGCTATGGTTTAAACATGGTACTTATCACTTGCGATGGTAAAATAAAGCCACTGGAATGAGTGCATTAAAGCAAAATAACACAAACTGCACATGAAAATCAGGAAAAGGGTATAAGAAAACTTGGCATAATAATCTTTCTGTTTGTTTGTTTGGTTGTTTGTTTGTTCCAAGAATTTACGTTGTACTTTAGGGCATGCTACTAAGTACAATGACATCAGTATGATTAAGAAAGTCACTCCTGAAATATCAGTCTCCTCATCAGAGAAGAATCACAGAAGAGAAAATGAACTGATTACGACAAATTTTGTATTTAGAAAACTGATAGATATTTGAAGACTGTTAAATCAGGCAACTACATATTTGAGTGAGGAAATGTTGCTGGAAAGTTCTTTGTATATCAGCTATCTCAGAGCACTGGGAAAGTAGGCAGAGCCAATGGGAAGGAAGCCTGTGTGAACAGCCTAGGCTCATGGTTTCCCTTTACAGGGTCCCTAGTAAGGTAGATACAGCCACAGAAAGAAAGCCTGGATGGAGAGCACAGATTCATACGCTTCCATTACTTTCTCAAATAATCAGACATCTGTCCCACTACACATATGATGTCTGAAATTAGGAGGATCTGAGAAGAAAAGCAAAAGAAGAAGAGAGAGGAAGAGTGACAGAACACAGAGGAAGAAAGTGAAAAAAAAAGATACAGATGCTTTACAAAACTGTATCATTTAAGTAATTTTTATAAATTGCAGATTCAAAATAAACGTTGAATTTATAATTTGCCTCCAAAGCATCTTCAGGTGTTTGAATCAAATACTGTTTGTTACCCAAAAACATAATGTGAATTATCTACCTAAAGGCAATTTAAGTAATTTTCTTAAAGAAGGATTGTCAACTTTGTTTATTTCTTATGAGGTGATTGCTCATATTCTTAAGTTATAAGCAAATGGTATAAATCAATAGACTTTTGTTTTTTCTTTCTTAATAATTTGACTTTTTAAAAAAATAATACTAATACTTAATCTAATATCAGAGTGGACTCTCAACAAATGTTAACATTGAAGATCAGAAGTTTAATACTATTAAAAGAAATCATCCCTACCTTGTATATTCAGATTTCTGAGGCAAGTCCTTTGAGCATCAAATTCTTCAGAAGGTGCTATATGTTCAGAAGAGAACCTATACCCTGGCTTCCTGCATAGAATCATTATGTAAATACAAATATCATCCGATAAATTGAGAAATACTAATGCAGTCTAGAATGCTTTACTGTTCCTTTGTATACTTTCAGAGCAACAGGCAGCAATGCTTCTTCTCATTACAAGACCCTAATTGAACACTATTCTGGGAAAGTCTCTCAAACTTGACCTCCGACTTCTACCTTTAATATGATTCAGTCTGCTCAATTTACCAAAAATAAAATTCCCCTCATATATACACTCATGAGACCACTATATTTATGTGTTACTAAGTCTAGTAAGGCTTAGGTTTAATCTAAGATGCCATACAAAATCCTAGACATACATATCTAATTTACTAGAAAACAATACCACTCTGATATGGCTGTTTTTTGTTTATTTGTTTTAAGTTTGTTTGTTTGTTTTCAATAAGGCTTAGGGAAATATTTCAAGAGTAAGAACTGTAAAATAGAAAGGCCAGGATTTAGACCCTGATGTTTGCTGCACTGTAGACCTAGCTGTCTGTCTAGTACCTTCTACCTTGAGGCCAGCAGAAATTACATTTCTCCTATTCGTGTCACCGTAACCCTAACCCAAGTTAACTAGCAGGCTAGTTATTTGCACAATATGTCTAAGGACCTATATGCATAAAAAGAAAAAATAATTTCAAGAAAAACCATTTATCTGACAAGTGGTCAGATGGTCATGTGATCAGGAATTCTTCTGACCAATAGTCTAAGGAACCTTGGGCACTGTTTTCTGAACATCCGCACTGTATTTCATGACACCAATCCTCTACAGACACCTACAGTTGTTCTCCTATTCCAATTACACCTAAGTACTTGACAAATGCGCATTTGGAGCTGCACAAAACATAGGGATATGCCAGACATGTGAAAAGGTCTTGCTCTTTAAAGTTATTCAGATATTTTAAGCAATAGTCCTTATAACCAGTGGCATTTTAAGTTGAGTGAATTGATAAACTGAGCAACAAGGTTGTCTGGCATCAAATCAGTGATACTCTGGCACTATCCTCTTACCTATATATGTCTTATTTTATCAGAGTATAGAAAAACACTAAAAGCTTTTATCAGACTGTCAATAAAGACAAAAAGCCAGCTTTGTTGTATTTGACAATTACCCTAAAACAAGGTCAGTTTGTGTCCACAAATTAAATTGTTTAAATTTGTGCAAATATTAATAGATCAGGATTAATAAATCTTTGGAAGTAAAAAGAAAGAAACGTGGTGGTGTTGGGTGTCAGAGGGGACTCAGTAAGAAATGGCATCAACTTCTGTGTAGAAGTCCCTGCATTAAGCCCTAATTTACCACAAGCTAAGGGACTTGATCAGGCATACTCTGTGCTAAGCAAAATGTACTCGTCCTTCTGCAAAAACACACAACCAGCTGAAATAAGTTACTGAACAGTGGTGCCTGTGAATTCCCAGATTCTTAGTGACACAAAAGCATGATGTAGGAGAATAATCGCTTCATTCATAACAAGTGATTTGAAAAGTGAATGCCAACTTCTCACTGTAGCACCTAAGTCAGATAAATGCATTTGGTGCAATTCAGAATAAAATAATATATCCAGGAGGGTTCCAAGGCTGTGAAGCCATTCTATATGCTCCACGTATTCATATATGATGCTATGCACTGCTTTGTTTCTAATTCGGAAGTTAGTTCTCAATATGCATTTTATATGCTATAGCTCTGGTATTAAATGTCCACACTGTTAACCCATATTGGGTTCTGGGTCTACAGAAAAAAAGGTACATCGCAGTTCATGTATACGGCTGGTTTGGAAACTGTGGGAAATAGTGTACAACTAGAAGGCTGAAAAGATGGCTTACTTACTACAGGACTTGCTGCATAAGCATGAAGATTCAAGTTAAGATCCCAGCATATGTATAAAAGGTTGAGCATGGGCACAGCATGTAGCTATTATTGTGGAAATGTGGGAGCCATTGGACCACTGCTATATTAGTTATCTCTATGTTCACTGAAACACTGTCTCAAAAATAAAATAAGGAGTAGATTAACAGAGGGAGGCCCATGGCACAAAGCTCTGGCTTTCAAGTGTGTACACACACGTCTGCACATATTCTGCTCCACACAAGTAGATATGCACAAAACACATGTAAACAACAGAAACACACACAGAGAGAGAGAGAGAGAGAGAGAGAGAGAGAGAGAGAGAGAGAGAGAGAGAGAGAGAGAGAGAGAGAGAGAGAGAGAAGAGAGAGAGGGAAGGAGATGGGGGAATACCTTTACTTAATATGTGACAGAGTCAATGCTGAAATTTTGCAGATCAGCCAAGAAAAGTTTGAAAGTGCTGAAACAGGTGTAATATCAAGAGAGCGAATAATTTGCATTGAGTTTTGCTGATCTGATAAGACTGGAGATAAAGCACAAGAAGGGTGAGGGACTGGATGAGGAAGGTCAACTCTATAAAGTTGACTTCAGCACATCCTTCTGAAAGCTATCTTCCTTATCCACCCAAACTTAACGGTAGGCCTGAGACAAAGGGGAGTGATTTCACTTTTGTCCTATGTTTTCAAGAATACTGATCAAGACTGTTTACTTATGAAAACCACAGAAACAACACAATTGGCAGAAAACACTACTTTGTACTTACAGGAATGAAGTTACCTTCTTACCAAGATGTTTCCAGCTCTGTGCCCTAGGGCTCATGACTTCATTCTAAGCTCCAGGTTTTATTTTATCTATAAAATGGACTTAGCATGAATCTATTCCTAGAACTTGTGAAAATAAGGTCCTTAAAATGATCTTTATCCCTTTTGTTTTCATGGAGTTTCTTCATAGTTTAGAGAGGGAGTATCTAATACACCTCTAAGGAAGCAAATCAATTCTAAACTTATGACTAATTTACCTCTAATACACATTTGAGGATGAAACATTTTGTGGTTTACTCATACTTTGGAATCTAATTAAACAGTGTTAGAATAAACACTTTATTCAAATTGCATACAGCAGTTTAAGCAAAAATAATAATTCATGAACCACGCAGAAGTCAAAACCAGATGTTTATAGGCTCCTTCACCAGAGCCTATAGTTCTTTTGGAGCAGCAATCCTCTTCCCCTCTTGTAACATTGTTTCATCCCTTGATATATAATGAGGCACTCAAAGCATTAAGAACACAAGACACTTTTCCAGAAACCACAAAAATGCCATTCTGTCCTTGCCTTTAGCATAAGCCATCTCCCATATCTGGAAGGAGCTCATTCATTCTTGTTTCTATGAGTCTCCAAACACAACACTGCCAGATGTGACAAGCTTCCTACCCTGGCTCTTCATATCACCTAAACACTTCTCTGCTTTGAAATGCCTTGAAGAACTCATGAGTAATTCCCTCTTTCCCACAAAGTGAATATTCAAGCTTGCATGTGAACAACATCGAGTCCTTGTCCCCTAAAGCCAAGATCTAAAAGTACAAATAACTCCAAAAGCTCTGCCCTGTCAAACTAAGGAAAACTAGGTATGAATGAACAAGAATCCAGTACTGCAAACCCTCAAGCCCCTGCTTGAGCAGGATAGGTTTTACC
Organism: Mastomys coucha; assembly: GCF_008632895.1. Classification (NCBI taxonomy): domain Eukaryota; kingdom Metazoa; phylum Chordata; class Mammalia; order Rodentia; family Muridae; genus Mastomys; species Mastomys coucha. The sequence goes on along the minus strand of NW_022196896.1, from coordinate 134,767,576 downwards.
TGTGGGCAAAGTCATCCTCAGCTGATGCTGCTGGTTACCGACTGAAGGTTAACTGTGCAGTGTTTACTGCATATAGCTAAACCTTGACAAAGGAAACATCTTCTTAGCCTCTAATTCATAAAACCTCCTAATTTATACACCAACTTCACTATTTTAGAGTGCCCATGGGGATAATCACAGCAGCTGTCTTAAACATGTCTGCTTTACTTAGATAATAAGCCTAAAAGGCCAGGGGTGCCTTTGAAGTTTCTATCTATAGCACTGACTACAAGACACTGAGCATTTGTGAAACATTAATACTAGGTTTGCATCTTCCTGTAGCATCCTTGGAGTAGCCCAGGGGCTACATTAGAGTCAAGTTCTGTTTACATTTGCTTGGATTTCAGTATTGATTCTAGCCATTAGTACATGATTTAGAATTTTCTCTTCTTGAACCATTTTTGAAACTCCTTTCTGGTATTTAATTCAACATCTGAATCTACACATGAGGTTCTCTACATCTAACGCCAATCACTGCATTAAATTCTCTCAAAGGGATTACTAGGTAGAAGAGTTTGCCAGGGTTCGTTCATGAATTGTATATAAAAACAGAGAAGTACCTTTAAAATGTATTTACTGTTTCATAGCTGGGGAGAAGCAACACCTGATACTAGAGCACAGGTCGAGAATGTGAACACAAAGACTATGCAGTAAATAAGGAAACACTTCTCATTGGACCAACACCAACACCAGGAGAACATCACTAAATGTAATTCTAATATTTATCTAATAGATTTGGTTTATTCATCATAGACTTACTATTTTGTGTTATAATCATATGTGTACCAAAGTGTAGATTTTTCTATTTACTTCTATTGTTTGTTATAATCTAAATTGTTTTATAGTATGATAAAGTGCTTGGGAAATTTGTTTAGGAAATGTAAAAGTCACTCATTAAGTACATTTGTGTAGTGATACCTTCATGTTAGTTACACAATCATGTATGTCTGATGAACACAAACTCACTCCAGCTGTGGGTTCTGTACCATGACATCATGCCATTTATTGGGCCTTCCAAAGGCTTGCAAACATACTCACATTTTTCTCTACTGAACAAAATGTGTTTGCAATGTCCTCTGTGAGCAGTGCTGGATCATCCGAACATCACTCATGGCTCTTAGACCATTCCTGGTAATTGTTACGTATTAGCAAACATTCATAGTAATTGTTGCATATTAGCAAACATAGAGGGAAGAAGCAACATTTATAGCAGGTGGAAAACCTATCTGTTACAGTGGAAAGGACACATATGCCAGGGAGGTGAACAGTGTTACCTGTGAATGGGAGTTGGGGAAGGTGTGATCCTAGATAATGTGGTCTTGACTGGTAAGAGAAAAACAGTGATTACTGAGCTGAGCGAAGAGGGAGGGGTAGCTAAGAGTTGCACAAAGCGTTCTTGTCAGCTGAGAACATTGTTATCACTTAAAGATGAAGCAATGCACGCACTTGTTCTTACGAATAGCAACGCGAGTGTGGAATGAAGAAAGTGGGCTGTTCTTCCTGTGTAACAAATTTCCCTGGAAAAGATGGCAAAGAGAGGATGTGGAGAGCAAGGTGGTGGTTTCTGGCCTACAAATAGATTCTGGCTTGTCAGTGTTCCTGAGTGAAGAAAATCTCAGCAGGGCATCCTCTAGACAAAAAAAGAGGGATGTAGGCACATAAGAACTTGAGTAGTTAAGACACTGTTAAAACAATGGCATTAGCAACTCAAGAAGTTAAAGAAGAAAAGATAACAAGTGGGCCTTCCCCAGAGCCTTCCCCTCTCATAAAGCCTAGTAAGCATGAGAAGGACACACAGAACACAATATCTGCCAGGTGAGCAAAACTGGTCCAGGTCTCAGCTCATCAAGGCCCGAGGGTCCTTGAAAAAAGTAATAGGGCAGTGTAGGAGTATTGGGTGGTCAGAAGAAGAGCCATTGTCCCTTAGCACGGTCCAAGGACAAGCTAGCAGCTGCAAAGTCAGAGGCAGGGAACTCTGAGTGGAGATTCTGAAGTGCCATGAACAGTGAAAAGAGAGAGTTCTACAGACCCATGTCATTCCTGCAGACACAAATATGACAAGACCAAGGGATTCACAAAGAGAAGGAAAATGTGGAACTTCATCTTCCAAGTCCCTCATTTTCACTTACATTCTGAACAGCTTTATATTAAGTTAACCCAGAGTAAGGTAAGACCTTACAGCCTGCAAACTGTGAGTGCAAAGCACAATATATAGCTTACTGTTGTAGTGAGATCTGAGAAAGAATGTTTAGAACCTAGCAAAGATGCCTCAGTCAACTTAAAATGATTTCATGAACCCCTGTGATATCCATAATTGTGAATGTTATTTTCGTTCACATTCATTCCTTAACTTTAATATGTCTTTTGTCAAAGATGCCTGCTTAGTATAAATCTGCCTGGATCGAGAGTTTCAGCCTTTGCTGTTAAGAAATTTGGTCTCAGTGACTTGTAGCTTCTTTCCTTCACAAATATATCTTTATAAAAGTTAAAAGTAATATTTCTTGTTCTTATTGTTCTTACCACCAGACCAAATCCCAGTGCCTGGACAGATGAAGCGTGTAATACACATTCCCAAATGAATAATGGGAACATCCAGAAGACAGTGTCAGAATGATTATGGCACCAAATGTGACTTCTTATTCAATGCTATGCTGCACATGAACATTGTGAAGACAGAAAAAGCAGCAGAAAGGAGTCAGGAAGGCAGCTTATGAAGAGACAGGTCAGATAAAGCACACCTTACCCTGCTTGCTGAAGATAGTTCTTTGAATCGATGTGCTATATTTACATCATTTAGTGTTACACAATGTAACTATGTACAAGTCAAGGTAAGAAGTTAACAACTGATAGGAACAAGAGCAATTATAACAATATACCTCACTGACACTTATGCAAATGTGGTTTGCCTGTACTTTCTCGTTTTTGCCTACAGGAAGCAGACTCTGTCTTCTCCTAGTGTGATGTATGATTGACCAGCATCACTCATTTTGTGCTTCAGTACCACTGTTAAAGTAAGCTTAACTCAGCCACAAATATTAGGACACCAGGACAAACAACCTAGTAAAATCGATGCTATTATGTAAACAATAGGTGGGTAATGCAAATGTTGTAGTTATGCTACATAAAGGAATAATTCATAGCCTTGTGAGGACACAATACATGGCTATATATTGCAATACACTACTTAAAATAACATGAGATGTTACACTTATAGATTATTTACTTCCAGAATATTTTAAGATAAACAACTACTTAATTGGACCTTTAGACCCACTCAACAAGAGGACTATCCTGTGTGGTACTGGAAACCTAAGTACTCAGTGATAGTGAAGTCATGGTTATTTGAGGAACATCTACAATCACTAATTACTAAACCAACATAATCCCTAACAATAATCTATAAACATTTATTTCTATACTCATGGATAAGTATAGTCTTCAGCCCTCATCAAGGAAACTTCTCTTTGCATCAAAATATACAAAACAAACAAACAAAAAACCCTAAGTTAGAAAGCCTACAATTAATCAAAAGGGAGAGTTGTGGAGCTCAAACTTAATAGATACATTTACAAAAACACTCCTGGAGCTCAGGGAACATTGCATAAGTGGGGATGGAATGAAGATAAGGGCCCAAGGATCAAGAAATTTACCTGAGACTGTGTCTCCTACTACCATCAGAACCTATGCTCCTAAAATCTCACCAACATGGCCATCTATATATGAACTAAACAAGGATAGCACAAATGAGCATGCCAAACAGAATGGAGGAAAGCTTATGAGACCTCAACCATGCACAAAGAACTATAGGCAACCAAGGAAAGGTGGGAGCAGGAGAGTTGGTCTTCCCCAGGGAAGAGCATACTTATTGGCCATCCAGGGCCAATGGTCACCTCTGAAAACATTCATACAAGTAGCATTATGCAGACTGCACAGATTCTATTTAAACATATGTATATGCAAATGCATATACAAATGCAAAAACAATTAGTAAAGAGAGAGTCCATGAATTTGAAGGAGAAAGGAGAGGGGTAGATGGATGGGAGGGTTCAAAGGGAGGAAAGGAAAGGGAAGAAAATTATGATTATATCATTATCTCAAAAATTAAAATAGAAAGATATACGTAGTCATAGTGAACACCTTTCTTTATGGTCATTGTAACGTTGGGGGTAGGGCGGGACAGGGAGGAAAGTCATAGTCCACATGTCCCTGGCATTTGTTCAGAGCACTGTGCAGAATGTAATGTTCTTTTGTAAGGAATGGTTTATGATTTTTAAAATAAATTTAGTGAATCTAAAAAAAAAAAAAAAAGGTACTCATCCTGATTGGCCATAGGTGTGTGAAACCATGCAAAGTGAACCAACCAATGGCTAAACAGAAATATTGATCTTAAAGTTTAGAGAGATGAGGACAGTGTGCTCTTTTCAAATGACTAATAACATCCTGCATTTACAGTGAGATTGTATGGGAATATTTTACAGTGAGATAGAATGAGAAATATCCATCTGAAAAGCAACAGTTTTATTTCCCCGAACATGGAACTATTTGAATTATTAAAGTTTATTACCCATTGTACTAAAATATAATCACATAAAGCCATTAAGTTAATAATCTGAAGTAATATTTGGGGACTCAGGATGCTGCATTAGACTTCTGGAGTGGTATCCAGTTCTCTGGAGCCCTTACCAGCTGGACAGGTGACTTTAGCTCAGTTTCTCAATCTTAAAGATTGAGATAGTAACCGTAAAATGAACCTTAGGGGTTTGGGAATGTAATTAAATCACAGAGATAAGGTACTGGTAATGGTTCCTGGCAGACAGTAATAGGCTGTCTATCTTTGTCCTTAGTATCTATATAATTTTAATTAACAGCTGATACCAGGCAGATATCCATGACACAAACTTAGACGTTTCTAAGTGAACTAAACTTTTAGTTGCCATAAAAATATTTCCTGGGGTCTGTCAATTGTCTCTGCATGTTAATTAGCCTCTGATATGTCTACGATCACACTAATTATTTTGATTACAGCAGTTTTGAAACTGTAAATTACATCAAAGGCTTTATAGAAATAGACAAGTAAGTTATAGGCTTTTAGTTATTATGTATAGGATGATAATTATCATGCTCATAGCCACCAAATTCATTCCAATTATACATTTTGAATTTATCTGGAGTGCAATTATTATTAAAATGAAATGATTTTTAGACTTAAACTCCTGAAAGTTAATTAAAATGTTAATATCAACCAGCTGTTTGAAAAAGCTGACATAATTATGTAAAACTTTGAAATAAACTTGATAAACATTCAAATTTTTTTCTCTAACATTGTCATGTTAAGCTAAAATAAGTTTTGAATCTAAAGAATCAGATAAGAGGTCTAAGATTTATTCACCATAAGTGCTCAACAAAGATTGATTAGTTGAATGAATAGTTGAGCTGATTTGCTTCTAGGCTGATGTGATCTATGGAGATCTTGGAAAGATTCATTGTTATTAAACACAACAATAATGATGTTCTATACCTGTTGTAAACACAGAGATCAAACAAGCAGGCATATAATAAACTAATACAATAACTTTCTTTTTTTCTTTTTTCTTTTATTAAAGATTTATTTATTTAATATATAGGAGTACACTGTTGTTGTCTTCAGACACACCAGAAGAGGGCATTGGATCCCACTGCAGATGGTTGTGAGCTACCATGTGGTTGCTGGGAATTGAACTCAGAATCTCTGGAAGAGCAGTCAGTGATCTTAACTGCTGAACCATCTCTCTAGCTCCATACAATAACTAAAATTACTCTTCTGTTGCTGTCTTTGATTTTTTTCCTGCCTGTTGAAAACATGTGGGTTGAAGGAGGATAACAGTATGCTGTTATCTGTATGCCTATGGTCACCTGGGTCTGCTGTACTGATAGTCCCATCTGGGCCATTTTTTGTTAGCACCAGACCACTAATTTTTAACTCTCTTCTTTATTATATAGCATTGTGCTCTCTGACGGGGAAAACAACACACGGGTACAATGTGAATGACCTATGTGCTGTTCAGAGTTCGAGTTGGATGTGAGAAGCGTCTCATTTCACTTTACTGTACCCAGTTGTGCAATACAGAAAGCAAGCGCTCTTATCCCTGCCCCCTGTGGTGTGGTAACATGCTGGTGTGGGTTTGATGGGGAGGATGAAGGTTTGTCAGGGTCAGGGCAACACAGTAGTTATGAACAACCCTCTGTAATGATGACACCTGACAGTCGTATTTGGAGCTATCCTGGAAAACCTCAGGTCCCTGCTATCATCACTCTGAAGCTCCTTGCTGCATCAAAGAACCATAGAGGACAGTCGACAAAGTCACCACAAAGTCTCAAGACAGAGGCTGCCACATCCCAACTACAGATTAAAGACTGCCTGAAACGTAGGCCTTGCCTCATATTATTGTACCCCTCCAGGTCTTAATGGTTACAGAGGTGTCAGGCATTTGTGGCCTCAATTAGATCACGGAACTCGTGAATCTCTGCACCCCATATCTGCATCCCTGCTGAGGCCCCCTCTTAGTTTATGATAGGAACATTAACTAACAATTATTGACATCTCTGAGAGATAAAGGGATTTCACTGCACCTTCCTATAAGAAATACATCTCCCATCTCTTCCATCCCGACCTTATGACATGTACCAACATTTACCAGCACACAAGGAAGACAACCTAGAATATGAGACATCAGGTAATAACTTGTCACATGACTGTTTAATAATACACCACACTTTGGAGTCCCTATAGAACATGAACGACGTATGAAGATAACCCGTGAGCTTTTCTGTTTATCTTACATGCTCCTCCTCATACCAGTGACCATGGGTGCCTTACTGAGCTACTCTCCTACATATACAGACACTGCCCATCTCTTGCTGTCAGACTGTTAAAGAGATTCTTGGCTGCTTATGTAAGCCGTCATCTGTTACAATCTCAATAGCTGACAGGCCCAAACTAATGATGTCAGCACAACAGAGACAGGTAATTCTTTGACGGTTTTTACAGCATCATGCCATGAGTTACTTTTGAGGGTTTGCTCAGTGCGTTTTACCTGCCACTGTTTAAAGGAAAGGCATCTATTCCTGGTTCCAGGTTCTATGGCTAACATCGGAAATAAAAACTATCAGGAGATATGACGCTTCCGGGCGGTTCAATGTGACCCATTCATGAGCCTAAACGCTTGGGAAGCTTAGAGGCTTCAAAGCCTTGCTCAACTGTTGTTTCTAACTTGTATCATGTATCTAACTTGTTCACGAAGATCTTACCTAGAATCTAGGCTAGGGAGAAAGACAAAGACCAGAGACAGCATTAGAATTCCCCACCTCAAGTACTCAACATAACTTTAAGAGATGCTGTGCTTCGGCAGGGGCAGAAGAGGGAGTAAAAGACACAGAACAAACTGGAAGCTTTCCATTTAAAAGTCCCATTTCTCTTCATGAGGAAGATATGTTAACAAAGAATGATATCCATAATGTTCAGATATAGTCTTTGGTTCAAACACTTTCAAAAATTCCTTTAACTTGAGAAAAAAAAAAACTAAAATGTTCCTCTGTAGCTTTGCCACTTTTAACTTGAAAGAGAAGTCAGTGTTTTTGTACTGCTTGATACAGAATCATTAATAAGCTTTTTATACAGAATAAGAGTTATTAAGATGTAAACTGTTGAACCACAAAAACGCATATCATGTGGGACTGTAGGAAGTCTGGAAGCTGTAATATGATATTAAATCAAAGCCCAGGTGAAGCACATGCTGAATACTGAGTGGAGCAGAGTCCTGTGCCAATGCTCAGAGTCTCCTTGAGGGAACACAACATGGAGCTACTTCCTGTCCTGAGAGAACAGTCTGAGGAAGCAGCAGCAGGGAACACAAAGCTTCTCTGGAGAAGATGTGGGAGTTACATCTTAGGGCAAAGAAAACTGGGAGGGACATGTCTCCTTCACTTTTGAAAATGTTAGCTTGAGTTGGGTGAGATGCCTGCTCAAGGCATAGGCAGCCTTCCTCCAATGACCTGAGTTGGATGCATTAGACCCTCATGGCGAAAGGGGATAACCAACTTCCTAAAGTCTCCTGACTTTCACAGGTGTGCCCATTGATGAGCACAATGGCACACAATCACTCACACACACACACACACACATACAAACATACACTCATACACAAAATTAATTAATTAATTAATTAAAATGGAAAGATATTTTAATTTGCACCTTCATTAAAAGTAAAAGTCTTATTTATATTTTTAAAAAGTTTAGATGTCTCAAGCCATCATATTTTAATTTTTACAAACTTTAGTGGTCTTACAGACTTAACTAAGGAAATGTCATAAAAAACTATCTTTTATGATTCTGTTCTCAAAGTTTCATATGCTTTTAGTTACTGATATCAAAACCATTTTACAGGGTTCCTGACTGAGATATTAGGGATGGTATAAATTTCAGTGACTGGGCAAATTCTAGAGCTCTATCACATATCACAGAGAGTATATATAGTTAGTAGCAGCATATGTTTTTTATTAACAAATAGTGCATTCACACTTAAATTTTAATGTGTACAATTCTGCATAAAGTATGGAGACTAAAAGGGCAAATCAGTCCATATTGTTCACTTGGGGATCAAACAAATAAGACAAACAGATAATGCACACTCTATTAGAAATGTATTAATACTCAGTAGTGGGTTCCTTGCAAGAGAAGTCAGATTTAACACTCGCAGGTGATTCCATAGTGGCGGGGAAAGTCAGAAGGAGTTCAACTGGGTCCTGATAATTGTGACAAAAACTGACCAAGCTCAGGTAGAGAATGGAATTATTAAAAAGGTTCAAACATTTGAGTTGTGTGGACTCAGTGTTTCACAGGGCAGCATTAAAGTGTGAATGTGTGATGAAGCTGAAACCATTTGTTACTAAATCCAAATCAGGCTTACAGTGAGCAAGCCAAACAACAAAAGAACACCATGCCTTTACATATGAAATCCATCAGCATGGAGAGGAGGTTTGCCACTTCCCCATAAACCTGATGACTTTTTTTTTATTTTACTTTATTCTGAGGAAGATCCACTCTCCAGTCCTCAGTTCTCAAATTCTGACTCCTAGAGATGACTCATCAGATCCTCCTCTCTAAAACCTCCATTCATCTTTGCCTTTCCTACTAATATGACTTTTGCCTGAATTAATGAAGTTCTCATTAATCATTTCAAAACATTTCAAATCATTTCAAAAACATTATACGAACATAGTAGATGGCTCCATGTGCCTGATTTGAAATGGGGCAGACATTAGAAAGACAGAGTCCTACACTGTGTAATGGGTGGTATTCTACCCTGCCTTTCTTGGACTAGCCAAACAGTCACTGAGTCATTTCAGCTACTGGATCAAGGGGAGTTACCAGGACAAAGACCAGATGCACAAGATACCTGTGTGCCTGTCTTCTCTTTTTCCTGTAGATGCTTCAAACTGAATAATGTTACTACTTAAAAAAAAAAAAACTATGTTCTTTAATCAAATGGATTTATTTTTATTACAGCTCGAAAGATAACATGCTTTCAACATTGTCTCATAATTTCTAACTCTCTTGTTCTTTTGAACACACCCCCACATTATTTAATGAATGTCTTCTCAGCTGTAAATAGCAAAACAGAATAGGAGGTGAATCCAGAAAGCCAATGGAAGATACATCAAATTTGGAACCACCTAATCAATATGTCTGAGCCCCTCCCCCATTTGCTCTCATATAAATAAAATCAAAAGCTCTTATTTTTATTCACTCTTGCCCTTATGTATAATGGATTAAAGTTGCACTTTTCTAGCCTTAAAAACATCTGTGGTAGAAACACTAGTTAGAATTTCATCCACATACACAATAATATAGCTGCAGAAAGGAATCTCAACAATTAGGAATGAATTACTCATGATTTTTTGTTGTCTAAAGGAAGTGAAAATTCATCAATGACCATAGTTATCCTTAAAACTTCTGGCACTAGGAAATTTAATGAATCCTTATTAAATGTTAACCTTTGAGCAACTGTCAAAACACTGACTTCCAGAGCTTCAGGACGAAAAAAAAAAAAGGCAGACACATTTCTGTACAGGGCACTCGATATAATTGAAAAGAATATTCATTAAATTTGCTATCACTCATAAAAGGAAATTATTTCCCTAGGAATGTCACCAGTCACCTGTCTCTCTCATTGCTTCAATGCGGAATGATGCAGTCAAGTATGGATAATAAAAACATCATTTTCAATTTGCAGGATCAAGATGAGAGATTCTTTCATGTTGTCAACACTTAATATTCAGTATAAATTCGTAAATACCTGAGTCTAATATTAACAGAAGTAAAGTGGTGGGGATAACTTACACAGGCTCAGTCTATGTTAGTCATAATAAATATTATATAATTAATAACATTATAGTACACTGTCATCATCTTACCAAGTTTACAGGCTTCATGCTCATGGTTGACAGCACTCAATAACTGATGAAGAGGTGTAAATACAGAAAATCATTCAGTCACTTCATGTCTGAGGATGGGATGCTCTGTCATTTACTCTCGACTGCGCAAAGTGGCTGAGCTGCATCTTACAGAACTGGAGAGCTTACCTATAGCAACTCCAATTTAAAAGTACCCTGGTCAACACCAATACCACATTCACTTTAAAAGTAAACTTAACAGAATCCACAGAGGCATAAAGCTTTCAAGCACTCCAAGAACCAAAACCAAACCAACATACATTGACTAAGGAAAAAAAATAGAAAAACAAAACAAAACAAAACAAAATGTTGTAAGACCTTTCCTATTTTATCACTTAGCCCACGGCTTGAGACTGTGCTCTGTGCACTACAAGAAGGAGACTACAAGGAAGCCCAGTGCACAGAGCCCAGTCATCCACAGGAACAGTGTAATGCTCGGGATATCATATGACTAATTTCAAACTGCAGGGCAATAATTCTGTCATCCAAATACCTTGATATGGGTACTAGGACAGATATGTTGTCTAATGGAGATAGAAACATAGAGCCCAGAACTGAACAACATATTTCTTGTCAACTGCTATTCAACACAGTCATTAAGAACACACAATGTGAAAAGCAGAGTGTCTTCTATAAACTACATCAGGGAAAAGAGGTATCTATCTACATAAATGCACAAGGATTCAACCAGTTCCAGCTTTCCATTTCTTCTTTTCATTAATTGACAATATGAGTGTGGTAGGAGAGAATCTCAGTCCAATTTTGATGAATATGTTTTTCTGCTTTTGCAGCTTTGAGAATTGAAATCAGGACCTTGCATGTGCTCAGGAAACACACACACACACACATACACACACACACATATATACACAAACACACACGTCTATTTATCATATATCATCTATCTATCTACCTATAATCTATCTATCTACCTACCTATCTATCTATCTATCTATCTATCTATCTATCTATCTATCATCTATCCATCTATCACCTATCTATATCTGCATCTATACATCTATCTCTATATCTACCTATCTTTATATCAATATAAATTAAGATATACTCATCCTAGTTTGAACTATTTTGACAGATAGTGAGGTTGAACATTTTCTCACACATTTATTGATCACTTATATTTCATCCTTTGAAAATGGTCTATTCATTCCATTAGCCTCAATAAGTTGATTAATTCTTGTTTAGTTCTCTGATTTCTTACAAATATTTTCATATAAAACTCAGCTACAAATGAATGACAGATTTAATGTAAGAATGACAACTGAAAAAAAGAAACTAGAAAAGAGAATTTAGAACTCTTTCAAGGCATTCCCCAGGCAAGTGTTTGTTTTTGTGTATGACTCCCCTGCCCCCTTGACACCTATTAAGATCAAAAAACTGGCAAGTGGGTAAACTGACAAGCATTAGAATGACACAAGAAATAATAAGGAAGCAACCCTAATACTCAGAAAATATGTTCAAATGACATATAGATACAAAATATATAAGAAATTCAACTCATAGAATAAAAAAATAGATTGGTTAAAAATTATTCAAAGAATGTCAAAAGAAACTTTTCAAAATAAACCATATGAATGGCCAACAGGCTTATGAAAAAAAATGTGATACATAGTTACCAAGGAAACACCACTTTAAACAATAGTGAAATATCAATTCTTGCTTGTTCGACTAGCTGTTAACCAAACCGGAAAGTTCCATGTTAACAAGAATATGGAGATAAGAGAAAGATATTGATGGGAATGTAAATTTCTAGTTTGATTGATATTGCTATAATAAAACAGATGACTGAAAGCAATTCTTGGAGGAAAAGGTATATTTTGCTTACAATTCCAAGCCACAGTTTATCACTGAGGGAAATTGGGATAAGAACCGTGGAAGAATACTGCTTGGTGGCTCTCCCTTGACACTGGCTCATGCTTGGCTAAGTTTCATATCAGACCAGTTCATCTGCCTAGAGATGATACTGCCCTCAGTGGGCCAGGCACTTACAAATCAATGAACAATCAAGATAGTCCTTCACAGACATGGTCAAAGGCAGTTTGATCTGCTCAAGTAAGACTCTCTGCTTGGTTGATGCAATTTGACAGCTGAAGCTAACTATGACATGAATTAATAAATTTATTATAGATGGTAGTAAAAGTTATTTTTTATTAGATATCATCTTTATTTACATTTCAAATGATATCTCCTTTCTAGGTTTCACCTCCAAGAAAAAAAACCCTGTTCCTTCCCCCCTCCCCTTGCTCACCAACCCACCCTCTCCTGCTTCCTGGCCTTGGCATTCCCCTATATTGGAGCACAGGGCCTTCACAGGACCAAGGGCCTCTCCTCCCATTGATGACCAACTAGGCCATCCTCTGCTACATATGTAGCTGGAGCCACGAGTACCACCATGTGTACTCCTTGGTTGTTGGTTTAGTCTCTGGGAGCTCTGAGGGTACTAGTTAGTTCATACTGTTGTTTGTCCTAAGGGGCTGCAAACCCTTCAGCTCCTTGGGTTCTTTCTCTAGCTCCTTCATTGGGGACCCTGTGCTCAGTCCAATGGATGGCTGTGAGCCTCTGCTTCTGTATTAGTCAGGTATTGTCAGAGCCTCTCAGGAGACAGCTATATCAGGCTCCTCTCAGCCAGTACTTGCTGGCATCCACAATAATGTCTGGGTTTGGTGATTGAACATGGGAAGGATTCCCAGGTGGAGTAGTCTCTGGATTGTCCTTCCTTCAGTCTCTGCTCCATAGTTTGTTTCTGCAAGTAAAAGTTATTTTTTAAAAAGTAAAAACAGATTTACTAGATGATCCAGTAAATATACTACTGGATACATAGCTAAAGGAATTGAAAAAAACTGTCAGTTTAAAACAAATATTCACTACCACATTCTTCATAGTAGGGTTGACAGAGCCAAAGGGTGGGATTAATCTAAGTATCAAACAAGCCATGAATGAGCAAAGAAACCACAGCATGAGCACATGATGAAAGATGACCTACTTTAAACCAAATGGAATTCTCCAATAGAGACAACATGGGCAGGCCTGAATCATACTAGAATGAATGAAGTGAGCCAGCTAGAGGGAGGAAAGGCTCATGGGAAAGTTATAAAACTACAATATTAAGTAGTAGTGAACAGAATCAGAATCCTAGGTAGGAATGGCCCAGCATTGGAGGTGGGGTTTCGGATTCAAGTTATGTGAAGAGAACAGGAGTCTTTTTAGCTCAGGGAACACATTTCAGGTCTGAGCAGTCTAGGATGAAAGATGGTACTAAATTCTGTCTATACTATTTTTTCTTCTTCTGTACTTATAGAACAATGATAAATTATGGTTTGATAAGTACACATAGCAGGAAATAAACACCAGCTATAAAACAGGAAAATTAAGTTTTCAGAACTCAATTTCTGCCAACATATCTTACTGTTGTATTCATCCCTCTTGTGATGGTGTGAGATGGTACAGTGTTGGTGAGGAGACGAAGCCAGGTGAAGTGGCATGGGCTATTCAGGAGTCTACTGATAGTTTTCTGTTAGTCTACCATCAACCTGACAGTTACTCAGGCAGGTAGCCTATACAACATGAATACATAGCACAAAGACAATTCATATCCTAGGTGAGGAAAGAAAACGAGAATATAAGAGTTCACAGTGCTTTTAAGAATGATCTATTGTTTAAAATGTGAAAAAAAATATTTATTTCCAGAAGTTTGCATTTAAACATTTTGTGTAAATGTATCTTTTCATTTCCCTTGGAGAGATATCTCTAGTAGAGAGTTTAATGTATCACATGGCACTACCTTCCTGAATAAGAAGCTAAAACTGTTTTAGAAGATCCTATTCCCCTCTGCATTGTGCCTAGCATGCACGAAATTTCCAGTGGGTCTACCGCCTCAGTGTCAGTCTTCACCCCAGTGGGTGTGAACTGGGGTTTCCATGTGATTTCCATTCACGTTTCTGTAATGACTAATTGTGTTGAGCATCTGCTCATTTGCTTCCTAGCTATTCATACAGCCTTATTTATGAATAGCTTTCTAGCTATTCATACACCCTTACCTGAGTATCTTTGAATCATTTGCACGTGTACCTTGTTCTAAGTCGTACTTCATTGAGCTGTAAGACTTCTTACATAATTTTATGCACTTTTTATCTCCATGTCTTTGTTCTAGTACTCTGGGGACTATGTTTTCATTTTCTTTGTAGAATAGGTTTTATAATTATGACCTGGTGTGATTGAGGTTTTTCTGCCTGAAATAATGATTGTGATCAAATTGTCTTTTTTTCCAAAAAGAGATATATAACTGTTCCTCATCATTTGTTAAATAACATAGCATTTATAAACTGAGTCATCTTTGATATTTTATTTAAAAAATCAGTTGAGAATATGTGATGACTTCCTAGTTTTTCTATTGTTATATGTAAATATTAATATTTAAATACAATACTGTTTAGCTTTGTTGTACTTGATTATAAAGTTTCATACTAAGACTTTAAAGCAAACATTATATATTCTCTGTTATTTCTTATTTCTTTGATTTTTAAAAAATATACTATATCATTAATATTTTATATAAATTCATCAATCTATAGACATATATTGTAGGATTCTCGCTGAGATTATATTAAAACAGTTGACTACTTTAAAGACAATGAAAGCTTAGAAAGACTGAGGTTTTAGTTTTATCAGCAGAACTACTGTTTAGAACTACTGCTCTAACACTTCATTATTTTAAAATATCACAATTATTTTGTGGCTTTTGTGTAGAAATTATAAACATTGTATTAAATTTATTAAGAACCATTTTTGAGACTTACTGTTATCCTTTTTAATTATGTATGGAAATGTATGCATGCAGACACATGCATGTGAACTTCCCCACACAAGTGCAAGAACTCACAAAGGTCAGATACATCAGATCCCTTGGAGCTGGAGTCACAGACATCCTGATTGGTTACTGGGAACTGAATGCACATCCTCTGGAAGAGCATTAAGTGCCCTTATTTACTCAGCCATCTCTCAAACTCTCAACTTTTATATTTCTATGTGTATGAGTGTTTTGATTGCATGCATGTAAGTGAATTCCATATGCTAAGTTCCCATAGGACTAGAAGAGGACATTAGATCCCTCTGGAACTGGTGGTTATGACACAAACCCAGGTACTCTGTAAGAGGAGCAAGTGGTCTTAGCCACTGTGCCATCTCCCTTCCCTGCATTTTATAATTTTACCTTATTATAAATGACATTTTGTTTTTATGTCTACCTTTTATTACAACAGAGTAATGCTGCTCAGTCGTTTTCATTGATTCTCATGTCTTTGGTTTTGGTGGTAGAATAGTGAAGCATGAAATTAAAAGTTTTATCACCTCTACTTTTTCTGTATGGCTGCCTGTATGATTGACAATTTTCCTTGTGTTCATATGAATTATAGAGATTTTATACAATTAATTTAAATTTGTAGTTGATTTTGGCATTTCATAACCAATTTCATCATAGGAAAACTTTTTTATTTTTATTTTTTTCAAAAACATTGTCCATTTAATTGTCAGATTTATTGGCTTGCAGATGTCCGCAGTATTTTCCTAGTGTCCTTTTTATCCAGGTGAAGCCTGTAGTTATGCCTGTCCTGGTAAATCAATTTCTTTCTTCTTTAAAATCTGACCAATGCCATGGCTCAGGGTTTCCTAGTTACATAGACTCCTCAGAGGAGCTGCCTCCTGTCTGGCTAATATTTTGCTGCTTTATTTCTATGTAATCCAGTCCTTGATTTATGCTCAGGGCTTCTTTGTTTCTGCTTTCTATTCTTGCTATTACTTTACTGGTTTTGCTACATAGTACTTTAAGTACGCATTGCTGATTAGACATTTTTCTTAACATAATCATTGCCCCGCACAAATATAACCTCTATTGCATAGTCACATGCTACCCATCTTACTTGGTAGTGATTTCATCTTTAGTTCATTCAAAATTACTTCTGAAGTTTTCTTTGAAATATGGATCATCAATAAATGTGTTGTTCAACCTCTATGTAAGTTGTCAAACTTCAAGATGCTTTTCTGTAATGACTTTCTACTTGTTCCTCTAGGTCATAGATCACACTTTGAATGAATACACTCTTTCATAATTGACTGAGATCTATCTCATGGCCCGTAATATGGTCTCTTTATGGGTGTTCTAGATGTCTGTACTCTGTTGGCTGTTGTTGTATTCAAGCAGTTCATTTTGCTTCAGGTTATTTAAGTCTTGTATACGTTTACCAATTTTTCTACTTCTGCCATCATTTACCAGGTATGGTGTGTTGAACTTTCTTCTGTAGCTGTGGGCTTATCAATCTGGTTTCCATTTGCTCACTGGTGTGTGCCATTCTGCTGTTAGATACACGTAAAAGTGGGGGTGTTTTTCCTCCTGTCCCCAAGTTCCTGGAATAACCACTCTAATAGTCAAATTTACAAATACCTTGGCCATAATTTTGGCTGAATACCCTATCCTTTTTGCAGGCTTTCATTTCCTTAACTAGCTCATAAATTAATCATCCCATTATCCTTTTCTAAGTTTTGCCACATGGCTGACTACTTCTGCTCAGCTCCCATGCTGCCCCCTCCATCTTCCTGGGAGAATCCTTCTACCTTGGTTCCATCCCAGAATTAAAACTCTCTACTGGATGTCCCACCTTCTACTTCCTGCCTGAGCTTCTAGGCCAATCAGCATTTTATTGAAAGGTGCTGTATCCATATAGTACACAAGAGATACTATACTCTCTACAGATACAGATACATTTAGTACTGTTATATTCTCTTGAAAAATTGACTGTTTATCATGATGAGATGTCTCTGTATTTTCCTGATATAATTTCTTGTCTTAATGTCCATGTAGCTGTTCTAGATTTATTCTGATGAATTCTTGCATATGTGCTAATTTCCATCTTCTTACTTTTAGTACCCTTTTCAAAACATGTCCTAATTAGGACTGTGCTTTCTCTCTCTCTACTCACTCCCACCCCATCCTTTTTGCAGGCTTTCTACAGATTATGAATTTCAAGTCTCATGCTAAGGACAGGAACTAACCAAATATCACAGTTTCTTTCCTTTTCCTTTTCACTCGGGATACAACAACAACAACAACTATAAATCAACAGCAACAATACAAGCAAGACCAACCAACAAACCAAAAACTGTTACTGCCCCAAACTTCCTCTAAACTCTCTCCCTCTCTCTCCCTCTCTCTCTCTCTCTCCCTCTCTCTCCCTCTCTCTCTCTCTCTCTCTCTCTCTCTCTCTCTCTCTGTGTGTGTGTGTGTGTGTTTATTCTCTAGGGGAGCCAATCTAGGCTGTGCCTGGAACACACCCTCCTTGGTGATTCTCCTTGTGAGCATTTAACCTCATACTGTAGGAATGAGGAAGTGATAGCCCTTCATTCCCCAATACACAGACATTTATTCAACACTTGCCATATGCCTGACACTGAGTTGTATCATGATATAAAATTACAAATGTAAAGCTATTGGTGGCTACTCTTAAGAAGTTAAAATTCATTGTAGAATACAATTATCTACAAATGAATATGTGTATGTGTGTCTTACAAGAAGTTCAACAAAGAACATGAGCACAATGCTATAAAGAACCACAATAAAAACAGACTAAGTCATAAGAAGGATTTTGCTATGGAAGAACTCTTTGACTAAGATCTGGAAAAAGTAGCTGTTACCCAAAACGTCTGAATGCAGTGAAGACAAAAAGTATATTATTGAAATTTTAGTTCATGCATGTGTTATTAACAGGAAAAGTTACAACAACTTTTATTTGCATTATCATGAAAACCAATTCATTTCAGCAACTCTCAATTTGGCATTGTCTTGTCATATAGTTATAAATGAAATTATGGGTTTATGATTTGAGGAGAAAGAAGTGGTATGATGCACACAGTGAGACAGAAGAGAGAAGAAATGAGAAATGTCATTCTCTCTCTCTCTGTCTCTCTCTCTCTCCTGGTTCTAATATAAAAACACATTTTAATGACTATAGAGATTGTTTTGGTTAAAAACAATAAGTAAGCAACACTTGTATTTCAAAATTGCATTTGTTAGGTTTTCTCCAAATATGATAATATAACTTAACACTTCTTTTAATGTATATAGAGGAGAGATGAATGCAATGTTCATATAAACAGGATATTTGAAAACTTCACCTAGTAGTCCAATCCTGTTAATGCTCATTCACAGCTTTTTATCTTCCTTCACTTTACAGTGGATTGCTTTCATCTCCCATATTAATTAGCAATTTGTGTTTAGTAAACCACTCCTGTGTCCACTAGCTTAACATAAGATCCATTTAGTTTGCTCCAGATTCTGTCAAGTAGTTTTCTGGTCCCTCAAAAAAACTTCTGGTCAGTTGTTTGGATCTATTGACCCAGAAAAAGTAGCTTAGGCTTTTAAAGAGCATTTGAGGGTCAGACAGTTCTCCTGATTCAGATTGACTTGTGGACAGTCATGGAAACTGGCTAATGATTGGGTCACATCCATTTCATTGTCTAGTAGGCTATGTGACACTGGGTCCAAAAGCAGTCAAAAGGCAGTCTCTGTTGTGTAAGTATGTTCAACAATGCTCTATGAATATCCCATTTTCTAATATTTGAGAAGTGCTATGTCATTATAAAGAATGAGTGATAAATGACTGCCACACACACACACATACACACACACACACACACACACACACACACACACACACACATATATATATATATATATATATATATATATATATATATATATACCCTAAGCTGAATACAAAAATGAGATGTTTGCATTGGTGTTCCCTTATACCCTAGTATCTGTTACAAGGTATCAGTTAACCTTTTTGTGGTAGCACTGTAACAACATTTGCATATGAGTTTATCAAAGGAAATAGGACAAGGCAAGTTTCTGGATGGCCAGAAATTGTGGCTTGCTTTCCTTACACAAAGTGCTCTGTGTAAGAACAACCTGGATAGAATAATCCCAACAGAGAATGGAAAGATCCTGACTCCAGTTCATATGCGCGTGCACAGACACACCACACACACATACACACACACACAAGCATACACACATAAACATATACACACATATGCACGCAGACACACAGAGACACACACAGACACAGACATACACACACACACATACACAGAAAGAGAGAGAGAGAGAGGAGAGAGAGCCCAAAGGTTTGTAAATATCTTAGTCATAGTCTAAATTTTGGGATGGCCTATGTGCCCTCAGAAGACTTGCAAATGAACACCACATTACATTCCACTGAACACAATCATTCAAGAGAGAGCAGGGCCTTTAAATTGCTTAAAGAGGAATGGTATTTGAAATGACAGCAACTACAGACACTAAGAGCATAGTACCATCCCTCTCCTTCAGTCCCATATCCATCTCCATCTGGATTTGGCCTTGATATTTGAAGTTATATAAATTATAGAAAATATGGCTACAATAATAAATTCTGCATGGCTCTGAGTCTTTGGGGAAAAAATCAATCAGACAATGAAAAATGCTATGAGGAATTTCCAGACCTCACTGTAATTTATATTTGCTTTGCAAGACTATTAAAATTGAATGTGAATTTATACATCATTCCAGACAACTGATGTATCGAGACACTAACATTGTTCAAAACAAATCTTTGGTTGAACAATTTTTCTGTGTGCATTATAGATCAAATGGTTCCAGTCAGTTTGAATAAAGCAGCACACAGTTAATTCATAAAGGAAAAAAATCTGGTTGACTAAGCAATAAACATTCCAGTATGCAAGATTACTTAATGGTAAGAATGTCTAAAATAGGATCAGAGGGACTTCTGTGGTTAGCTCCAAAGACATCCTAGAGAGCAAAAGAAAAGGTATACTGAAAGTCCAAAGTGTGATAAAGCTTACTTCACCTTGCCTTTCACAACAGAACCCAATGAGTGAGAGGAAAAAAACAAGGGCCACCCTTGGGCCTTCAGCAATGAACTTGGTGTTGTACACAATAAAATTAATTGAGTGTGTTAATACAGAATTTAGTTGTTTCAAAAGCTAAACAGCTTCACCATACCAGAAAGACCTGTTCTAATTGGACTTGAATAATTGGGGTTAAATATTAGTTCAAAATCAGGAATTAAATAGAAAGACCTACAGCTTTACCTGGCTCTGTAAAGCAATACAAGGACATAAAGCAATAGTGACTGAAGGACGTCTTCTCTCTCAGAGCAACTGCTCAACACCAGGTCTGTGTGTTTACTGTTGGCTCTGCAGATAATGGGTTCCACACTCACAAACACCAGGTCTGTGTGTTTACAATTGGCTCTCCAGATAATGGGTTCCACACTCACAAACACCAGGTCTGTGTGTTTACAGTTGGCTCTCCAGATAATGGGTTCCACACTCACAAATACCAGGTCTGTGTGTTTACTGTTGGCCCTCCAGATAATGGGTTCCACACTCACAAACACCAGGTGTGTGTGTTTACTGTTGGCTCTCCTGATAATGGATTGCATTCTCACAAACCCAGTGATATTTGTTTCTCCTTTGTTGCTGTTTTTCTGACAAAGCAACTTTGGGAAAGGAGGACTTATTTTAGAGAATGGCAGGGAAGTCAAGGGAGCAGGAATTTATTGTGCCTGACGAAACTATCTTCAGGGAGAACAGTAGATACCTACAGCTGCTCAGCTTTCTCTCTGATACCTTTCAGGATCCAAGTCAGTGAATGGGGTTAGAGTGTCATGTCTTCCCCTATACACTGAAGCTATACACATAAACCCCACAGGAACACAATGATTCTAGATTTTGTTAAGTTGATAACACTAATCACCATACCTACAACTACGTATTTTAAAAATTATGTAGCATTGTTGATTTTATTTAAGAGTGTAGCCGCTGAGTAGTCTAACATTCTCTAGTAAATTGCCATACACTTAAAAATATGTAGGAAACTTAACAGAGCTCAGTGGGTTAAAAAAGGAATAAACAAAGTTGAACAGGTGTGGAATGGGGTGTATCTTATAGGAGATGGGAAAAGGGGGTACAAATGTTCAAAAGAATGCCTGAAATCAAAGAATTAATAAAATCATTAAAAAAAATACAGACTTTTTTGCCATTATTTTAAAACAACACACTGCAACAGCTATTGATAACTGTGCCCTGCATTATAAATATTCTAAACATGATCTTGAATACCTCGCTGCAAGGGTTAAATAGGTTTGATGCCTACACTGTCCTGTTTTCTATAAGGAACAGCTGCATCTAAAAGGTTGGAGATTAAAAGGGTGTCTGGGAACCAGTCTCCCATGGATACTAGGGGATGACTGTACACCAAACTCGAGAATGCAAAACCCAGAAGTCAAAATTACTCATTTCCTATTTTAAGTCCTCTAAGCCCAAATACTCTGAAAGTTTTGGTGCAGGATGTACTTTGAGAGAAGAAATTAGCAATTGAAATGCTATGGTGTTATAAGATATGTAAACGCCCTTGGGCTTTTGAATTAAAATTGTATCAGAATCATATCATCTGTAGGTCTTTAAAATATGCATATGCCATGAATCACTTGTCTTATTTTCATGATTCAGAACTGTAATTATTGGTTGGTATCTACATCCATTATGGCATAAACTGATATATCAAGAGATAAGCTTTTCTTCCTATGGAGTTGCAAATGCCTTCAGCTCCTTCAGTCCTTTCTCTAGCTCCTTCATTGGGGACCCCATGCTCAATCCAATGGTTGGCTGATAGCATCTTCCTCTGTATTTGTCAAGCTCTGGTAGATATATCAGGTTCCTTTTAGCAAGTACTTCTTAGCATCCACAATAGTGTCTGGGTTTAGTGACTGTGTATGGGATGGATTGCCAGGTGGGGAAGTCTCTGAATGACCTTTCCTTCAACCAACCTGACCTCCCAGAGCTCCCAGGGACTAAGCCACCAACCAAGGAATACACATGGAGGGACCCATGACTCCAGCAGCACAGGTAGCAGAGGATGATGCTTTGTCAGGCATCAATGGGAGGAGAGGCCCTTGGTCCTGTGAAGGTTCAATGGATGGTGCAGAGGAATTTTAAGGCTGGGAAGTGGGATTGGGTAGGTGGGTAGGGGAACACTCTCATATTCCTTCTAAATTCCTATAGAATCAGGGGGACTAAGGATGGGAGGGAGGTTTCTAGGGGTGGGTGGGAAAGGGGATAACATTTGAAATGTAAATAAAGAAAATATCCAATAAAAAATTTAAAAAAGAGATAAGTTTTTAATCTATTCCATAAAAGGCACCAATGTCAACCAGGCCAACATGTCTACCTTCAGGATGTACATCCTAATAAGTTGATGAGTAGGGATTGGCAACATCCCATTTCCTATCTTCCCTGTTAGGCACATTAACCACATATTTGCATAAAATAAGTTCCTATATTTTTCACAAACATTGTTTTCACTACTGCTTGTTGAACTATATGCAAGCATCTGGTTCGAGGGAAACTGATATTTTTTCAGGAATCTACTACAGTCTGCAGGGCCTCAGTTCTGATGATACATTACCAACTTGACAGACCCTAGAGTCACCTAAAAAAAAATCTGAGCACATCTGTGAGCGAGTTTCTGAATTTGGTAAGTTGTGGTGAGATGACTCATCCTACATGTGGGTGGGACTATTCCATGAGTTGGAGTGTCTGTGGAACTTTCTGAGGATGAAGTGTGACCAGCCTCCACTGTGTCTTTCCAACATAATGGGATGAAGCGTCAACATATGATCTAGTGAGTCCATCTTCCCTCAAAATCATTTTGTCAAGTGTTTTGTGTATGTTGATGGAAATAAGGAAAGCAATTTACATATAATCAATTTAAAAAGTTTATAGAAATTATAATTTTGGGGCCATTTATCTGTAAAAGGTAGGTTTGAGGGTAGAAAGAGAGATAGAACAGATTCACAGAAAGAATAAAAGAGATACAGAGACGTTTTGTCAAAGAGAGTACAGCTATCCAAATGGCTGATAAATTCCTATAACATATTTTATGAAAGATTCTTCAATTATTATACCAAAGGGCCTATGTTTCTCCTAACAAAATCATTTTACAATACTAAATATTCTCTTGCACTGCAGCTGGGTCAATGGATAATTTCAAACTTAATGTCAGCTCCCCCTTTTTTTAGATTGCATATGAATATCAAGAGTTGATATGGACAAAGCAGTTTAAAGGAACAACTGTTAAACAATTGTAATAATTTCTTTTTCCTTTTCTAATCTCAGATCATAAGTGCATTGAGCACATATAAAGCATGTTACCATCATGGTATGCAGAAAGACAGAGATAGGTAACAATATTTGAGTACCTGTGAGGCTAACAGTTACATCTGTAAACTTTCAACTATTATAGTTAATAGAACTGAAAACTATTGCAAAGACAGTTATAAACATGCATTTCCTAACATAATTTCTTAGCTCTACTACTCTTCAAAAATTAACATCCTAAGCAACCATTGTATTATTAGATGCAAAATGTCAATCATGACTAATAAGAAAAACTACCACCCAGTTCAATCAAAGATGAAATGAATATATGAATAAACTGATAGTTCCCCTGAAACATCATTAGGGGAACTCAGAATGTTTGTTAATTGTCTGTTTCCTTAGACTAGGCTATCTTCCCCTGTTTTCCAGTTTGGATGAAAATCTATCCCAATGTTGTACCTTGCATTATTCTATCTTATCTTCTACCAGAGTTCACACTTCATATTCACCACCTTAAACTTTCTCTTTGTTTTTTTTT
>NW_022196896.1:134715998-134743271 GCF_008632895.1 Mastomys coucha | reverse complement strand
TAATTATCTGTGCTTGAAACACCAAAGTATTTTTAAAACAGTTGAAAACTATAAAATAAAACGTTAATTCATCATTCTATTGAACTCAAGATAATGAATAGTCATCAGAAAAAGTAAATCAATTTCCTCACAGTCTTTAGCAACAGCTGTGAAATCCCTAAAGTCTCAATGAATCTTCATCACATTAGTGTAACAATCACAGGATTATCTGGATTTGAAATGTAAAAATACTGTCTATTCCTATTCATTGTAACAATGGTGTGTGAAGTGGCCCTTTCCATGTGAACCAATTATATTTATCCATCCATCATTCAAAGTCTTTTATATTGAGTGCCTATTATTCCCAAGGATTGAGGATATTAACTAGTAAGAATGACAACATAGCAGATCACAGCAGTACAGTAAAACTGTGAGCCACATAAATATTTCTCATGTAATTTCCTTTTTTCTAGTATTTGGTCACAGTGACTCAAAACACTGAGTAGTATAGATTTCTAGTATGATATACGTGAGAATGTGTTTATCAGTAGAAAAGAGCATGGAATTTAGGCTCAGACAAGATGTATTTTTGACCTCAGCACCATAAATTACCATCTTCTTCATTAACTTTAATAATTCAGGGACAAGTTTTCATTTCTATATGTTTCCTGCTGGAAACAAAATAATATGGTTCATGCATCAAAACTGGAAGCTCATCAATTGTATATACCCTTCATTTTTGCTTTTTGTTATAGAAAACATTTTTTATGCAATTTTACCAGGTAACAGGAGGTGAAGCAGAGCTAGAGGAAACTGGAAGTTAATGGTTATTGCCAGATCCTCTATTGTCCAGGAATGGGAAATAAGGCTCTGTTCTCATTGTTTTCAGATATTGATCCCTGTCTGCCAATTACCCTGGTAAATCCAGGAGCATGGAGAGCTTAGGGGCTGAGGTAAAAATGCATCTTCTCCTGGAAGAAAATATGCTTTCTCCATATGCCCTTGGCCATCTAAAAATCAATATGAGGAACAATCTTTAAAGACTGAAATGCCATCCAGTCATCTCTACCCTGTGGGCTGTGGAGGACACAATAGCTCCAATAAACAGTTTCCCACAAAGATCCTCAGTGTGGTAGAGGGAAGTGTGGCAAAATACCTTGCCTTGGTTGTACCTTACAGCAGCCATGTGAACTTGTCTCTGTCTGGTGCTGTCTGTTATTAGCAATCCCTGCTTTGGGTCAGAGTCTAAGACAGACCATGGTTCTTTATATTTACAGATCTCATATTATAATAAATCTACTATCATATACTCATATTTCACCAAATATATTTATTATCAGATCTACTAAAACCACAGACTGATTCTTTGTTTAAAATTATTCTTTGTTTGAATTTCCATTGACAGAAGCCAGATGTAGCAGTGCACATCTGTAGTCACAACACTTGGGAAGTAGAAGCAGTTGGATCTTTGTGAGTTCAAAGTCAGCCTGGCATACATAGTGAATCTGAGGCCAGCCAAGGCTTCATATACCAAAAATTGCATAGATAGCAATGCTATGGATTTCTAAACTTTCAAGACTCAGCCATCCAACATGGACTTAATAGTTAATATTAACATATTGACAGTCAAAGCTGAACTATTGTTCATACAATTGTACAAGCTCTACAGTGAGGCCAACCATGTAACAGTAGACAGAAGAGACATGCAACTTCCACACAGGAACAACCACTATGTATAATGTAGAGTCCACACCAGATGGTTCTCATTGGAATTCCATAAAGGACCGAATAGAACTCTTTATTTACACCCTTAACATTCATTTATCAAGAGTCCCCATGTAGCACTGTCAATAGTGACATAGATTATTTTGACATAAGCAACGTCAAAAAGACATTGTCAAACTAAATTGTTTTGTTCAATGATGCATTAGAGAGATTTGAAAGAGAAAACTATTCTAATGTTCAGACATGCCTACAAAGTGAATCCACTGGGGTTAGTGGAGGCTTAGTTAGGTTTTTCCCACCATGTGAGAAGCACTGGGTCTGGGCATGACCAGGGACACATGGACACACAGACACAGACACACAGACATACAGACACTGTTTCTGTCTCTGTCTCTCTCTGTCTCTCTGCCTCTGTCTCTGTCTCTCTCTCTGTCTGTCTCTCTCTATCAGTTAACTTGTTTTACTGACATTTAATCAAATAGTCATTTTCCCTCACATACAGCCAGATTCTAGTTTAAAATAAACATCAAAATGGTAATCCTTCCAGCATTGTTTTCCATTTGTTTGGTTTTGTTCTTGTTTTCAGGATTGTTTTGGCTGTCTGGCATCTTTTGTGGTTCCACATGAATTTTAGGATATGATTTTTCCCCTCTGTTTCTTCTAAGTATGATATTGGGCTTTTGAGTAGGACTACATTGAACTTGTAAATGGATTTTCATAGATAGTCATTTTAACAGTATTAATTCTACCAATTCATGAGCATGGGATGCCTTTCTATTTCCAAGTGTCTTTCCCTATCTCATTCTGCAGAGATTTAAAGTTTTTATTGTAAAGGCCATATTTTCCTTGCCTAAATTTATTTCTAGATATTGTGAATGAGAATATGTCCACGATCTCTTCTATATGATTGTTATGAGTTTAAAAGAAAAGCCATTTTAGTTGTATACAATGATTATCCTGTCATATTGCTGAATTTGTTTATCATTTCTAGATGATTTTCTGGTAGAGCTTTTGAGATCTCTGATGTATAGTATCACATTATCTGGAAACAGGGATAGTCTTCTTATTTCCCTGGTTGTCTCCCATTGATAACCTTCTTTTATTTTATCACTTCATCTAGTGTTTCAAGCACAGTATTGGACAGGAGTGAGAGTGGCCAGTTCTATGTCATTCGTGAATTCAGTGGGATTAGGTCAAGTTCTTCTCTATTCATTTAGGATGCTATTGGCTGTGGGATTTTCATATACACATCTTATCTTTATGTATTCTCCTTCTAGCCCTACATTCTCTATAGTTCAGTTTATCCTAAAGACATTGGATCTTATCAAATACTTTTTTCTACATCTATTGGATTGGTCATGTAAATCTTTGCTTAAATCCATTCATATGTATTATAACATTCATTGACTGTTGTATGTTGACCCATACCTGAAATTCAGGTATAAAATCAACTTGGTCATGGTGAATAGTCATATTTAAAAATCATTGCAATGTATAACTGTTGTCATCATATTGTGGAGTTTTGGTGCTGATTTTTGTGTTCTCAGTGTATATGTGGTTTAATAATTAAGGCTTTGTATTTCATTACACAGTCTCGGTTATGTTCATTTATCTCTTTAGCTTGAAATATTACTTCTTCTATTTGTTTTAGGATGAATGGTAGGTAGGTAGGTAGATAGATAGATAGATTGATTGATAGATAGGTAGATAAATAGATAGGAGTTTTATATGGCAGAGCGTTTTTCCATTTCAACTATGACAGATAATTTTGCTAGATATATAAGTCTAGGTTGGCTGCCATGTGTTTTTAGCACTTGTAATGCATTGTTCTAGTCTCTGACTTTCAAAGATTCCATTAAGAAATCAGCTGTCATTTGGGTGTGTTTTCCTTTATTGGTATCTTACTTTTTCCCCCTCTTGCAGATTTTACTATATGTTCTTTATTATGCATAATGAAGTATTTTAACTATGGTATAATGTGGAAATTTTCTGTTCTGTTGTTTCTATTGGCATTCTGTGCACTTCTTATGTCTGTATGTCTTTCCTTAGTTTGGGGAAATTTTCTTTTCTAATCTTGTTAAAGAGCTGGTCTGTGCATTGACTTGGGAATCTTTTCCCTCATCTATACCTATTATTTGAAGGTTTGATATTACATAGTTTCCCATATTCCTATGTGTCCCTTTTTTAGTTTTTAAAAACCTCATAATCCTTATTAAATTGTTCTAGATACTCTACCTTTGAATGCTAATATTCTGTCTTCTGTTTCAGCCACTCTACTTGGCTATTAAATTTTTAATTCCATCTTCATTTCAGCTTGAGTAGTCTTCTGTGTGCTCTTTTTCAAGACCTGAATTGTGTTTGTCATTTCCATCAGCCTTATGATTTCCTGGGAATCACCTGGGCATATTTTCTTTATATTCTTTCTTCTTAATTTCAATGAGGTACTTTTTTTTGTCTTCTTCAAATTCCTTAAATTTTTTGATGAAGTTTATGATTTAAAAAAAAATGTGTCCTGGAGTTCATCTATGTAAATCTGGTAGACTTTGGAGGGAAGATAATTGCTTGATTTTTCATGTTGTTTGTATTTTTGAAATGAGATCTGGGCATGTGGACTTCTCTTTTTACTTCTATATCTGATTTAAACAGAGCTGGTTAGGGTAGAAAAGAAGATGAGAATGTGGGCTGAGTCTAGAGGTTTACATGGCTTCAGGAGAATGGAGTCAGGTGGACAAAAGGGAATGAGATGATATGCATTATGTGAATCTTCATCCAAGCCTATAGTCAGAATGGACAGCTGGGTAGAGACCTTGGGTGTGACATATGAGTAGCCTGTGGGTTGGAGGACAGACATGGCACATCCTAGCAAAAGCCTTGAGTTTGGTTGCAATGCAGCCAGGAGTGGTCAGATTAAGCAGTGGGAACTGAATGTGGGAAACAATTCAGATCTGGTAGATTAAGGAATGTATGTGAATGGGAGGATCAAGAAACGTATCATGCTAGAAAGGGATGTGCAGGATCTGGTTGTATGGAGAGAATGGACCACATTTAGCATCTCAATAAGACAATTGGATTATCAGTGAACATAGCAGCAGTCAGTATCAATACTGAACAAAAATGGACCCAGTGAAAGGCATAATAATTTAACTGTCTAAAACTTACATTAATCACAGATATGAAACATTTTATTTCCTCTAGAGAGTCAAAAAAGTAGTTGAGTTTTTGTTCATAGAAGACAGAGTAGGATGTCTTGAAAGTCATCTGGTTGTGTGAAGTTCTTTCTTAACACTTCTTCTCCAGCCTTACTCTGCCCACTCTAATCCTTTCCAGAAACAATATTTTGGTTATGGTGTTTAAGAAAGTGACTATTAACATATTCCTGTCAGATATAAAAGTCAAGAAAGATTTCCCTTGGACCTTGTATGGGAGGAAAGTCTTGTTTCAGGATCTTTTGTAGGTCACTGAAATGGAAAGCATGCTACAATATTTAAGATACTAAAATTTGGTATTGATGAAAATTAGATGTTTGCATTCTTATTGCCCTTTTCCTCTCTGTCTTTCTATTTCTCTGTGTCTCTGCTTGTCTCTCTTTCCATTTCTTGGTGGCATGGCTTTGAGAAAGTTGCTTTATTTATCATGTTAAAAAAAATCCCCAAACTGGACTCATCTCACATCATCCCCTGAATTACTGAACATGAATTCTCCTCTCCAGTCTACAGAATTAAAATGGACCCACAAGTCATATCTCCAAATATAGGTTCTGCTGAGTCCCTCATTTTGCACTGTTTCTAGAGTGTTGATGGTGGTATCCCCTAATTCTTGGTATGTCCAGAAATCTTCTAATTAAATTAGTCATCTATATTTTAGGAACATAAAAGACTAGATTTAGTAATATAGATAAGAATGCACTCTATAAGTTTTTATACTTTAAATATTGGTAAATAAATATTTTATGTACCTAAAAGTAAATATGATTATTTTTTTCATTGAAAGTAGTTTTTATCTTTGTAATTTTGTGCAGATGGTCTCATGCACCTTTATTGTCAACAATGAAAGAGCTAATGGTATACTTAGTTCTATATGATTTGATGAAATGATTTAACTCATTGCTCCTATCACAAATAATCTAGCATCATCCCAGATCATTAAACAGGTGAGTTAGCACCATTGAAGATTTCTATATTTAATGATTAGCCACAAATCTCAAGACACATCTCGGGAGATGTAGCATGCCATTCCTACTACTGCTTGTTCCTCTAACTAATTTACTTAAAAGTATACTGGAAACAAATATACCACATCAAATGGAAGAAAAAGAAACATCTAACATGCGATTTTCTTGTTTCCCCAAATTCCTTTACTCAGTTTTGCATGATGTATGGCAGACCTTAGCATGAGAAGTGAACTCAAGGTTTTTGGTTTCCTAAAACTCTTCTGTGGTGGCAAATCATAAACAAAAGGAGAGCTGGCATTAAAGTCAGAATC
This sequence comes from Mastomys coucha, assembly GCF_008632895.1. Classification (NCBI taxonomy): domain Eukaryota; kingdom Metazoa; phylum Chordata; class Mammalia; order Rodentia; family Muridae; genus Mastomys; species Mastomys coucha. The sequence continues at coordinate 134,737,085 of NW_022196896.1, read as the reverse complement.
CACAGCCAGATTCTGCTGTTCAAGACTGTGCAGACAGGACAGAGTGCTGCATCAGAGCATTAGAGGAAAGGCTGCACAAGGTGGTAGTGTCCTGCTTAGTGACTTCTTAGCATATGACTTGGAAGACTGAGTCGATGTCTCAATGTTCTAAATGAGGGTAGAACTGGAAAAATCTGCCATTAAGAAACAAAGGGTAATGTGACTTTAAAAGAATCAATGTTTTATAATTTACTCTGGAAGTGACAACATTTAGAAGTAGTTTTCCACAGAGATGATTTAGTAGCACCACAAGATTTTTTTTCTTAAGCTGAATGTACCACATTAGAGGTCTAAATGATGGTGAAGCATCATGCTTCAAAAGCTAAATTTCAAAAGTTTCAAAAAATATTATGGGATGCTATACTTTCAGTTTCACAGATTAAAGGCTTGCAACAACTGCTAGACAAATACCTGCAATGTGAGAGTAGCCTGAGCTACATAAGAACTACTTCAGTAAAACCAAGTAGAGTAACCACATAAGCAATCACAGCAGAGGTGGCTGACCATGCATTAAGGAAGAGAAATTATAACAATGGGGATAGTGAATATTCACTGTGCCAAACCTGAACATCTTAATTCTGTGCCATGCCCTGTGCCTCATAACATTTACTATTCATTGGGGTTTGGGATAAATAAGCTACTGTTCTTGTTTCAAAGATAGGGGGACTTAGAAAAGTTCAATACTTTGCTCAGTGAATCAAAATGTGAACAGTGACAAGAAGGATGATAAAAATTAAATTTATAATAGTCTTCAGACATTTTCATCAGATTTAAGAGTTCCAAATCAGTAATACTCTTGAGAACTATAGTAATGTGTTCCAACTGCTATTGGCTGCGTGAAAATTAAAAATATTCATCATAATAGAGTTTTAGGATGAAAGACTTAAGTCTTCACAGAAAAAAAATAGGAACAAGGTTAATTAGCCTAAAACATTATTTTAAATATTTGTACATTGGCTTAAGAAAATAATGCCTAACTATTGAACATTATTATTAGACCTCTTAGACTCTATATATTAGTTTATTTAATCTTCAAAACTTCACAGAAGTCATACCCAAAAGGTAACAGGGTCCAAATTAGAACTAGAATCCTTGATCTGTTTTAAGAATCTTTATTCTCAGCCACCATGTTGTAAACAGTGGCATTTATACATCTTCAACCTCCCAGCTACCATGTTCCAGCCCTTTATTACTAGTAAACATTGGGAAAATGATTCCTTGAGAAATTGCAGACACTGTAAATGAATGTGAACCTCCGAAGATTGCCCCCTATCTACAAACTCAATTGTTTTCAGATTTATATCTTGCAGGCACTGACACAGGTCTAGAGTATCCAATAGGAGAGGTGAAGAATAACTGGTGTGTTTGAGAAGAGAATGCTTTGGATGGCCTCCATGTCCTATCTGTTTACCTATTGGCTTCATGTCATGAGCCATCACTGGTTTTTACTCCCAGGCTTCCCAGGAAGCCAACGTGTGCCTAGAAGATGCAAAGTTATCTTTATTCATCTTCACCTTCTCCCTCAGGAGTCCCTACAGGAAAGACTTCTGCTCTACCATCTGTTGCAACTCTGTTTTCTCCCAGCCCCAATTCTCTGAAAGTTAGCCTTGATCAGAGTATCTGGCAATTTTACATATTATAACAGAATATGTCAAACCTAAAGAAAGAAATTTGGCAATGAATTATAGATACTAGCAAAACGGGGACGGAAATCCAGGTAGGGAAGAATTTGCATATAAGTAATTATAATACACATATTTTCATCACAGTCAATTTTAGAGAAATTGCTTTCCCATTTTACAGTCATTGACTTTACAGAGGTAAAACCAGCACAGACTATGGCAATTAGAGGCTTCATAAATTGTACCACATTTTTACAAGGAAGAATGCTTGTAGGAAATTCCACTGAATGTTAACTCTACTTTATGTGTGTACTAAAACTCCTTCAAATAAATGAGTGTTTGTTAGAGTACCAATAAAGATATAATCCAATGCATCGATGCTTTTTAAAAATGTGTCTTTCCAATCATTAAAAAGGTAGAAATATTCAGAACAGGCCATGGCATTAAATACAAAGGGATGTTAAATTCTTACCAGTTTTGGTGAGATTAATGTAGTCCCTTCTAGAAGACTTTCATTAATCTGGGATTATATCTGGGCAAGCTGAATGTGCTGGTCTTTTGGAGAAAGTGTCCCAGGAAAAAGTTTCAGTAGCAGTCACTAGAAGTGGCCCAATAATATCACCCACAGTTTTCTGAAAGAAAGTGGTAAAAAAAAATTAATAAGATTGGGAGTCTATTCACAGAGAGCGAAAGCTGTTCTTCCACATGGCATGCACTCATTTAACCACACAGCAGTTTTAGCTTGTCATTTTTTGAATGTCTTAAAATCTTTATTTTTTACACTGTTTCTTTTAATTTTGAGATTATGATCTAACTACATCATTTGTCTTGTTTCCTCACTCCGAACCCTCTCGTATATTCCTCTTTGCTCTCTCTCTAATTCATGACCTCTTTTCTCATTAGTTGTTAGTACATACATATATGTCTTTATGCATATGTTCTAGACATAACCTGTTCAGTCTATCTGCTATCTATAGAAATTAAAATGCAGAGTTGTAGAGCCCAGTCCTAAAGAATACATCTACAAAACAACTCCTGGAGCCTATCTTTTAGCAAGTAGGCTAGGGTAGTCAACAATGTTCTCTGTTTTATATGTTAAGTATAAATAACGTATCAATAGTTCTAACATTGCCAATAGATGCATTATGCCTAAGATAATAGTGAACTATTATTATAGTTGTTAATTTACATACTCAGCCTACATTCAATTTATAGATAAAGTGATAGATTAAAAGTTACAATTACAATAGAGTCATCACGACAGTATACTGTGATAAAACTTTCAGTGTCACTTCACTTGAGCTTTGGGTCATGATTATGTAAATGAAATCTTCCTTGTGTCACAAACACTGTGAAACTAGTTACTCCACGGTTTCTAAGTAGCCAAAAAGTAGGTGTCATATGGAAGATGGTTTACGTGGTCAAAGGCAGAATTCATTCCAGCCAAGATGGATCAAGACAGCATGACATCTCACCATGCTATTCAGAACAGAGTAAATTTAAACTTATGAAATATTAATTTAGGGAATTTGCTATTCCATATTTTAGACACTGACCAGCTATGGATATCTAAAACTGAATAAAAAGTACAAGTATCAAGAAGAGGACACTACTCTGTATTTTGAATAAAATGAAGAGTGGGATCTTTGAGCCACATACGGTCAGGGTTCTGCCACTTTATAACAGTCAAGCCAAGTAGTTGACCTCTATGGGAGAAGTGTGCATGCACTGTGCAGAAATCTGCGAAACAAAACCAGGTTGCCCTAAGTTAAGCACTTTGTAGTATTTAATGGAAACTTACTGTATTTGTCTATCTCAAAATCTCTCTCCTCTTCCTTTTTCTTTTCTTTCTTTCCCCCTTGCCCCTTATTGCTTAAAAGCTATGAAGGAGGAGTGTGGAGAGCCTCAAAGATGGCGCTGGCTGCCCCCCCCCACCAGTCTGATGGTGAGCACTCTTGAAGTAAACAACTCCTTATTTGGTTATGGGCTGAGTCAACTGGCTTGCTTCCGCTATGTGGGCCTGTTAGATAGCACCACGTGGCTTTACCTGGGTGGCTGACCATACAGTATTTAACCTGTGGGTTGGCTTTCCTCGGAGTCAGTCAGTCAGTCAGTCAGTCAGAAGATTGTTCAAAGGTTCCTGAATAAACTGCAGGAGAAGAGCCCAAGAGTGTGTTGCGTCATTCTTGCTGGTCGAGGGTGGTCGCGACAGAGGAGGGTATTTACTGAGCATACAGTACAAAGCCTTTGGTTGGTGTTTGTTAGAAATCATCTCACTATCCATAGAGACATCTCTATTTCTGTTCTACAAATAAAGAAACTAAGAATCAGCAAATGCAGAATGTGCTAGAGTAAGATGACAAGAAATCAGTGGATCTGAAGCTTCATGTCTGTCTGACTTATGCCCTGATTCTTTGGTTTATTTCTCCAACCCCCTTATTTTGATTTTAATTATTTTTATGTTTTTTAATTTTTTTATTATTTATTTATTTATTTATTTATTTACTTATTTATCTTGGTTTTTCAAGACAGTGTTTCTCTGTGTAGCCCTTGCTGTCCTGGCACTCACTCTGTAGACCAGGCTGGCCTTGAACTCAGAAATCTGGCTGCCTCTGTCTCCCAAGTACTGGGATCAAAAGTGTGTGCCACCACTGCCCAGCATAATGATTTTTATTTTTACTTTTTTGGTTTGGTTTAGTTTAGTTTAGAGACAGGATTTGACTAAGTAACAGTAGCTGATCTTGAACATGTCATCGTCCAGCCCCCTACCTCCAGAGATGGCATGACAGGCACATTTCACAATGCCTCACTATGCCTCCATACTTGAGGGAAATACACTGATTTTTAAAACAATGAGTTAATTTCCGTGAAAAAAAATGTTTGCTTGATCTAAACATTGAGTTATTTTTGGATGAATTAAATACTCTACAAAGGTGAATGAAATGATGAAAATAAAAAACTGAATTTCCAGCTAAAGAAAAAAAGGGAAAATAACAAAAGTAAATCAAAGGAAGGAAACTCAAATATCAATACCCTGGTTGTTTAAAAACGAACTTCAGCAAAATAAGCAAAACAAAAACTAACCAGAAAAATGAAGAAGTAAGACATTTAAAAATAATGAGAAATTACATAGGAACTAACTATTGAAAAAAAAATGAAGTAAAATTTTAAGAAACTACTCTATAGGCATCTATGTACACATTGTAAAATGAAGACAAAATAGATGATTTTCAAGAGACATGCAGACAAAATGAATTTGTAAGGAAGAAGACATCTGTACCCATGGGTGACATGAACCAGAACAAAGTAAACAGAAAACATCAAATATTAAAACAACCAAGATAATAGCATATAGAATTCAGAAAATCAGAGCCTTCACCTACCTTGTATTGCAAATAAGTAGTCACACTTAGAGAAAGAATGGAGCCAAACTAAGTAACTCTTAGGGACAGTATTATGTCACATATGCCACATCTAATGATAACAAGATCTTTATACAGATACCATACTTTCAATAAACACTTAATTATCCTAGTGAAATAAGACTATACTTGTGAAAGTTCCTTATGATGCACTGGAGTCCTATGTAATCAATTAGATGTGTTTATGACTACACAGTGAAGTTTCTGAGTCTGAACAAATCAGTTATGAGAAGGGAGCAAGTGCTTGAATGTAAGGCATGCCATTGTCAAACTGCTCTATGAAAACACTTTACAGCATAGGCCAAGACTCCTGGAATAAATGGAGAACCCTTAACAGTGTGGCTATAGGCAAAGAACTCTGAAAAGAGTACCACTATCCCAAAATATTAATAACAAGAATTATTGAGCTGGACAGTGATGGTGAACACCTTTAATCCCAGCGCTTGGGAGTCGATTTCTGAGTTCGAGGTCAGCTTGGTCTACAGAGTGAGTTCTAGGACAGCCAGGGCTACACAGAGAAACCCAGTCAAGAAAAATAAAAAACAAAAAACAAAACAAGACAAAAAAAGAATTATTGAATGGGATTGCACAGGAAGCAACCAGGAGAGTGGAGAGACAGCCTATAGAATAAGAGAAATTCTGTGACCACCCGATATTTGATAGGGGATCAATATTTAATATGTTAAATAATAAATAGTACATATCCCCCAAAACTCTAGTACCCATCACCCAAACACCCAACCAACAAATGGGCAAATCAACAGTTCAAAAAATTATTACATATGACCATATGTGTATAAAAAAGTGCTCAACACATTGAACCACCAGAAAACATTGTACCTCACCTGTAAGAATGGTTATCATGAAGAAAAAAAAACAAAAAAAATGTTGGTAAGATATAGGAAAAGGAAGCTTTATGCATTATTGCAGAATTGTAGGTTAGAATATTCATTGTAAAAGTTAAAAAAAATCATTCAAAAGCTATTGTATGATCCAACTACTCCACTATTGGGTATAGAGTTATAGGAACCCAAATCACCATTCTTCAGATATGCATGCACACCAATCCACCACTGTTAGTAACCATGACATTACAGAATCAGTTGCAATGTCTATCCCTCCTTCCCTCTGGCACTCACTCCCTTTGTTCTTCCATCTCTCTCTCTCCCTCCCTCCTCTCCTTCCTTCCATCTCTCTGTCTCTCCCCCTCCTCTCCTTTCTTCCATCTCTCTCCCTCCCTCCTCTCCTTTCTTCCATCCCTCTCTCTCCCTCCCTCTTCTCCTTTCTTCCATCTCTCTCTCCCTCCCTCCTCTCATTTCTTCCATCTTTCTCTCCCTCCCTCCTCTCCTTCCTTCCATCTCTCTGTCTCCCCCCTCCTCTCCTTTCTTCCATCTCTCTCTCCCTCCCTCTTCTCCTTTCTTCCATCTCTCTGTCTCCCTCCCTCCTCTCCTTTCTTCCATCTCTCCCTCCCTCCCCTCCTTTCTTCTCTCTGCCTCTCCCCCTCCTCTACTTTCTTCCATCTCTCTCTCCCTCCTTCCTCTCCTTTCTTCCATCTCTCTGTCTCTCCCCCCTCCTCTCCTTTCTTCCTTCTCTCCCTCCCTCCCCTCCTTTCTTCTCTCTGTCTCTCCCCCCTCCTCTCCTTTCTTCCATCTCTCTCTCCGTCCTTCCTCTCCTTTCTTCCATCTCTCTTTTCCTCCCTTCTCTCCTTTCTTCCCTCTCTAATGGAATTTTGTTTAGCCATAGAGAGGAAGAAATTATGTCATTTGGAAAAAAAATAAAATGATCTGGTTATCATTAAATTAGTCAAGTAAGCCAGACTCAGAATGACAGCTATACCTGTGTAAGTCAATAACAATATGTCTGAAAATACAAAGTTAGTATTTGGGAAGAGATAGGCAAAGATCAGGAGTAGGGAGAGCTAACAAAAGAGAAGCTACCTGAGGGACAGAGGTGAGCAAGGAAATGGCATCTATGAAAATGTTGAATATCACATCACTTTGTAAAATAAATGTATCTTAGTGATATTTTAAAAGCAGTTGAATGTAATAAAAGGGAACTGTTTAGAAAGTGCCCTGTGGTCCCATTTTTAAGACACTGATGTGCATCTTCACATGAGCATAGTGACCTGCAGAGTTTTGTGCTCCTTGGTGCATGTCTATGGTTACACATTTTCTCTCCAGTCAGTGGCTGCAGTGCAGTGAGCACACTTACTGTCCTGACCTTGGTTTCCAAGGATCTTTCCACAGCCAAAAGAATGGAGGATGGGAATGAACAAGAGGAGCGAAAGCAGCAAGATGAGACTACAAAATTGTGGTGCTGAGAGTGAGCAGGCGCTCAAAGGTCAATAGCATTTCATCACACCACAGGAACAAAGGACCCAACCTAAGTATGTTCCCAATGGCCCAGTCCAGAGCAGTGTGCATAGAATAAAATAAATACCCAATGTCTATTTTATATATAAATCACCAACTGGATATGCGAGGATGAACTAACTCATTCTCAGAGTAGAATTCACAAGGAAAAGCGCAGAAAGAATAATGGGAAAGAAAATAGCATTCCCATAATTGCTACCAATTATTTTGAAGCCAGGGATCATTTCTGGGTGTTAAAGGAAGTGAGAAAAAAAAACATGAGGAACTAGGATATTAGATAGTCCCAGGTGGCCTTTTCAAAAGACACTTAGTAGGCAAGAGAGAAGGAAAATTGCAAATTGGCAGTAGAAAAAAAAGTGACACTCTCTACATTGACCAAGTGAGTAAATTTCACCTCCCTGGGCACCAGACAATTCAGCATCCTGAATCTCCTGAGGTCACACCTTAGCTTCCACAATAGTCAGGCAAAAGACAAACAACCCAAATTTAGCCAGAAAGGCAAACTTTGTGAAGCAACTGAGGGACATTCTTCAAAGCAAATAGCCAACACTCTTTCAACATCAAGGTTAAGAAAGAAAAGGTCTCAGGGAGTTCACTAGGTCTCATGAGGGTGGAGCCAAGACAATAAATGAAAAGCACAAGCCAGCCAGTAAACAACAAGTATATCATAATCACAACATTTGAAGCAGTGTATAAGTTACATCAATATTCATGATTTTATAATTATATCATAGTTATGTAAGGGGCTGGCATTTGGTGAAGGTACAAAGTTTGTGGGAATTGTGTCCTTTCAAAAGTTGTTTTACAGATTTGAAAACTAAAGGCAATCTCATTGCTCTTGCATAATTATTATAAAATGTCAGAATTTCCTGAGGATTTCTTCTCCAGTCATCAACCAATGAGTTTGAATGAATTGAACTGAATGGAACTGAGTCTCTTAAATGGTACCCACTCTTAACTTGTTCTGCAGAGGCCTTCTTTTTTACATATCATACACAGTTCCCTTGGGGACTTCACAGTCCTACTGAGAAAAATAATTGAACCTGTCACTACAAACAAAAATGAACTTCAATCAGATAAAATTTTCAACCAACAGAATGTAGGATGCTCAGGGTTCTTGTGAGTCTCTATCCCACCTCCAAGGGCCTCTAAGGCAGTATCTTAACATGGGCAGATATCAACACATGTGAAAGGTAATACCATAGCGAGGGCAATAGGGATACCACAAAACATTCATAATTTAAATTAATTTAATATTAAATTTGATTATGGAAACATATTCCAGCTGGCCAAAATGTTTATTTCCTTATAATTCATTTTCTGCGCACTGCCATGGAAATGAGTTACTATTGTGCACATACAGGATCATTTACATGATAGTCTTAGTACATGATGAAGGTGCTAAGTATTACTGTTTGAACAACCACATTTCCCTGAAACTTTAACAGCCTTTGGTTATACATAATATATTTATGACCATGACACTGCAGAGAACTCTATCCTGAACTATAGTCTGCCCATACAATAAATAAAGTTCTTCAGTTCTGTTGACTCTGACTGCTGTCATTATAAATTCTCCAGATGATAGATTTGATCTGATTACCACATCTTTAGAATCCAGGCATGCTATTCTTTTACTAGTTAACGCTCTTCAGGAGACATTGGAATGAATGTGGGCCACTTTGTAGAAATACTGATTATTGAAATCACAGCCTTCACACACACTGGAGGCAGCACACTCAAAAATGAATTATTATTTTTGGCATTTAGCAAAAAAATCAAAGGTTGTTTTGCAAGCAGTCTGTGATGCAGAGAGTTGAAGGGGTGTGTCAGGGCTCATCATGGGAAAAAAAGTGCCAACTTCTCAGCTTTCACCAGTTCGCCTTTATGATTCTCTGATGGTGATGTAATCACCAGTGAGGACTATTAGCAAGAATTACATAAACCTCTCTTCACCAATTGTCAGCTCGTATATTGTAGATTAAGCACTGCCACAGGCTTCTAGTGGTTGGCAACTCGAGCTGTGGAAAATGTCACAGGGCCTTGCTAGCACACTAGCTGTGCTCCATGGAGCAGAAAATTAAGCCTGGCATATTTGGGGGAGGAGTCTTTTGCTCTGTAAGAATTTATAAAAATAGCCATATGGATAGAACCTAGGGTCACATTTGCAAGTTTTTAATAGCCCTTCAATAAATAATTTTGTTAGAAATTCTAATATCTTAGCTCATTCTGTCTCAAAGTCTAGATAATGTTTAGTTGCAAGAATTCATTTCTTCCTCTGATTAAGAAGATGTAAAGAGCACAGTAAAATATGCTAAAATCATGGCACATCAAAATATACTGAATAAAATCAGCACCAACAACTACAATCTGTCTTCGATGTTGCAACTACTCTGATTCCTTGTGAATAAGGATTAAGTCTGAACAGATAATCATTTGTCAAAGTATTAGGAGCTTCATGAAAAAATTAGTTTCATTACACGAAGGCAATGGAGTCATTAATCTAAGCAACACTGGGCTGAAGTTTATTGTCTACTTTTATGTGTTTTGTTTGAATTATTCTTAGCTTTTAAAAGAATACTCTTTCTGTGGTAATACATTTGCTTAGGCATTTTTGAAACATCTAAGTGCATTTTTTTCCATTATAACAACATACAGTTTTATCACAGAGGCCACACCTTATTTGTGAATATGGAATAAAACTGTGGCATTGGAATGTTTGACAGAAGGGGATCATTCATGAAATAATGACATGCTGCTGTTTGAAGGGGGCAGTTCTGATGCTAAGGTCCTGTTCCCCAGTTGGCTTTGATCTGTTAGTAAAGCAAACCAGGGACCAACTGTTGAGGGGCTGGAAGGAAGGTACAGGTGGAACTCTGGGTCCCAGGAGGAAAAGGCAGACACAAGGAAGGAGAGAGTTTTTCTGCCATGTTTTGGAGGGAGAAGAAGCTGGCGACCATGTGAGGTCTTGGGAGGAGCAGGGGCCTGTGGTGACTGCTACAGGCAGGTGGCCAGGGAGTCTGTCAGTGGGAATAGCCACTGAAATTTAGGGCAGATGGGAGGAGCAGAGATAAAAATATTATTAAGGGTATGCTTTTCTAGGTGGGAAATAGTAACACCCATCAATTGTGCCTTAAGGCAAGTTGAAAAAGAACTCTCTCTCTCTCTCTCTCTCTCTCTCTCTCTCTCTCTCTCTCTCTCTGTGTGTGTGTGTGTGTGTGTATGTGTGTGTCTTTGTCAGAGGATTCAAGGAAATCCAGGTGAGGTGGTCTGGTAGTATGGTCACCTGTCAGAGCAAAGGTAGGAGAGCATAGAAGTACATGCAACAGTTGTTCCTAGAAAAGTTTTCACAACTTCAGGGACAGCATCAAGCTATTTATTTGAATCAGAGACTTCATCAAAATAAGGTTCCACATCCCTATCCTCATCCATTACTCTTATACACACAGGTGAAAATTCCTAGGGGTTCACTTCTGAGATCCCAAACACTGGAAATTTCAGCACTTGCACCCCATGGGGATATGGCAAGCATGAACCAGGTGATTGGTATTTCTCAGTTTTCTGGACAGTACTGCACGTCAGAAGTACGTAGCCACACACATTACTTCATGCAAGAGGGCAAGCCCTGGAGCAAGCATGCTTGCTGTCTGTAACTCCTCTGCTTTAACTGACCTGCCACAAATCAGGAGCTGACAGAGTTGAAGATGTATGTCACCAACCACAGACCATACAGCTACCCATGTCATACTTTATTCTGAATCATTCTTCCTCCCCTATAGGTCTCAAGAGAGAAGTTGGCTCTTACTAAAGGCTTCCCACTGAATAGGGTCAGGTAGCCACGAGTCCTTAGGAACCACTTTTCCCAAGTTGACATGAGCTACAGTTGCTCCATCTGTTCAGTCAAGTGATTGCAATAAGCTTTGAGACTGAACCCTGCAGTAAGCAAAACAATTGTAATGAAGGTACCTCCTGTTTATCAAGAGGCTGCATGCACATCCATGTGGCTGGAAAACTGTGTGTTTTCTCCATCGTATGTTAAGTTCTGCTTCCTTATAGGAAGCCCTCTGTGGTCTTTTGTATCTTGGTTATATTTTTCTTATGAACAAATTTGGCTTACAGACAGGAAATGCTTTCAGACAAATATTCTAAAAATGTGGAAATGTTGAAAGAGTACAAGGACTATTATATCATACCATATATACATATACACATATATGTGTATATATATATATACATATACATATATATATATATTCACCATGATTGTATATATATATATTCACCATGAACACACAGAAAAAAAGAAATGTATCATTTCTTTTTACATTAATTTGTACAGATATATACTTTTCCCCCTGTGTTTCCAATCAGTTTCCAATCAGTTTATACTGTCCTGAATTTTGGTGTTCAGCTCAATGTATTTAATATTATTAGTCAGTATCAACATTTGGGCACTTTGAGATCAGATATTCTCTCTTTCTCTGACAAATAAATAAATAATCAAGCAATCACAAAGACCCAAATTTTAACTGGTTGGTTGATGCTAACCAATGTATGTTGCACCCTAGAGGCTGAATAGAGTTAGCACCTAGTTAGTTAGCAGATGTGGATTTCTGGGATGAATGAGACATTCCCCTAAAGCAGATCTATCAGTGATAGCCATTGGCTATTATTAGTACAGGTGGCACAGATAGGGTTCTGTGGCAAACATGAGATATTTGCTCCTTTATTAGCCTGGAGTTTGATACTATTGCATATTCAAATTTACCAAATGCCACATAACCAAAGTACTTATGTGGCAAACAGTATTATACAATTATTTCCAGAATTCTGAACCAATTTTAAACTACCTAAAAATTTATCTGAAGAAATAGAAAGCATCCTAACTTTTTTTTAAGTTAAAAAATTAAATCTCTCCTGACATGCACATCAGAATGGCTGAAATGGCAAAACAACAACAACAAAAACCCCAATTTACATAAAAGTGGAGATCCTGGGGGCACTCACACATTGCTTGTAACAACATATCATACAGCTATTTTGGGAAAAGTCATGGTGGTGTCTTATAAAATGAAAAATGTGGTTATCATACAACCCAGAAATTGTGTTGTTGGGCATTTGTCCCAGAGAAATTAAAATTTATGTTTCCACAAAAACCAATATCCAGGGGTTTGTAGCAGTTCTCTATAGAGGCACAAACCTAGAAATAGCTCCGATGTCTTCAATCAAGTCTATTTATACACCTTGATACAGTAATAGCTTAGATGTTTCCCAAGGGCATTATGGTGAGTCCAGTGGCCAGATCTCAAAGATATTACAGTATATGACTCCATGTGTAGGAATATTTCATGATGGGAAAGTCTAGATCTCGACTGTGCAAATACTCACAAAAATCTATCTGTGTAGATGTGTGGGACTACACAGAACACACACAAAAGTGTATTCATGTCTGGGAATTCTCACAACCACTATGGATATCAATTCCCCTTTGGGGTTTGGCATTTTATTATAGTATTGCAAGTTGTTACCTTTGGGAAAACTGGATTCAGATGCACAGGAACACCATACATACTGTATAGTATGCATATATTTTCACCTTCCTGTGAAGCTATAATTTCAAGGTAAAGGTCCAGAAAATAGAGGTATCTGTCCTTGATTCCCAAGCATATCTAGCGCCCATGAGATGCTTTTCCCATTCTATTCCAGCAGTCTCCAGATTTCTATATGCTGCCTCCCAGTCAGTTGGATGATCCTGCCTCAAGTCTGCAGCAATCACTGCTCTGATCCATCCACCAATCCTAATATGACTGTCCTTGTCAAGATCACAATGCCTGGCCAGGCAGTACAGCTATGGAAAGAGGATCAACACCCCAAGAAGGCCTACAAAATTAACTATTCTGGGTCTACAGGGTCTCACAGAGAGTGAATCATCAATCACAACTAAAGAACATGCCAGGCCCCCAACAAATTTGTAGAAGTTGTACAGCTTAGTCTTCATGTGAGTCTCCTAACAATCAGAGGGGGACTGTCCATGACTCTGTTGCCTGATATCCATATTTTTAAGTCCCAGATCCAGCTGCCAGCCCCATTTAACAGAAGGGATCACACACCTGATAGTCCCACATTTGACAGAAGGGATCACACACTTGTTGATGGGGTCTCTTCATTTCATGACCACTGTGGGCACTTTAAATTTCCATTATGAGGCCCTTATCTGTCTCATTTTGAGGTTCTTCTTAATTAAACAAAGTTATGAACCTAAGGATACATATTATGCACCTAAACTTCCAAATATAGGTCTCTAGTTCAAATGGGCTTTTTGTAATTTTAGAATTTTACTTAATATGTATCCAGCTATGTTCTATGATGAACACCATGATAAGCAATAACAGCAGCTGGGCACAGGAAAGACCTTAACTAGTTTCATTTTACACTTTCATGTAACAAACAGTTCCTCACTAAGAAGCCAGGCTGCCTACTGCCTTGCTCACTCTCTGTCTCATGCTCTGTAGAAGTCTGATACAGCCCAGGATCACCTGCACAGAGGTGATGGGACCCATAGTGCACTGGGCCTTCCTACAACCATCAACCATCAAGATAATCCCTCGTGGATGTGGCCACATGGCAATCTGATCTTAGAAACACCTCAGTCAATACTCCTTCCTCAGGCAACTCTGGGTTCTATCAAGTAGACAACTGAGACTCACTAGTATAAACAGTCTTTATATAGCTAATTAACTTATGTCTTTCACTCAATATGTCCCAAATTAAAATCCTGATAGACCACAAAACATGTCATTTCAATATTTTTTATGTCAATATTAAAACATCTTTGTATTTCTAATAAAACAAGTCAAAATATCGGCACAATTTTCTCTTATCATATTTAATCTATTCTGTTGGGTCCTTCAAAAATTATCCTGAATTTAAGAATAACCTACTGCTTTGATTTTCATTATCCTATCTGTCTATTTATATATTCAGACTGAAATGTTGAAAGAAGTTTTAATTTCTCTCCCTTGTCCTCACTGCTGTCTAGAAGATCAGCACTCAATGTCTTATAAGTGACAAGTTACAGTGCGATGTGACATATTCCATCCCAAACAAATCTTGTCTTCTTTGTTTTTGGTTATTTTTATGATGCAACTCCTTAGGACTAACCCTGTTTGCTCTACTCTAATCTCCCTGCTCTTTCAAGAACATGCGTGAGACCTCTGTGTTTCTCATCTTCTAACATGAAAAGCTGGAAGGATAGCTTTCCTGTCTTGTAATTCAAGCACTTGAATGACACCACTGGAGATGCAAGATTATCATTCCTTGTACTGTGTAGCAATATCCACTGAGTGGAAATGTTCAGTAGAAGAGAGGAGGAAAGATTAGTAGACCTGAGAAATAAACCTCACAAGTCCAGGAAAGCTGGAACTTACAAGATTAACACACACACACACACACACACACACACACACACACATTCCAACACACATACATACATACACTCACAAGCACAAACTCACACATACCACATGCATGCATACACATGCTGGAGTGATCATTTTGGTGCTTGAGCTACTTTTAAGCTACAACCTTCCTGTAAGCAACCACTTACCTATACTTCCATAAGTATGCACAATAAAAACCAAGTAGGACTTTAGTGGACTTGTTCCTTTCTTCTGTTGGTTCCTGTCTGAGATCAATAGATATTTGTTCATATCTCCCCTGTGGATAACTCATACAATTCCTTACCATCCTCCATAGAACTCACAAATCACAGCTGGGATGGATGAATGAATGGATAGATAGGTACATAGGTACATAGATATAATAGACAGACAGTAGACAGACAGATAGATAAACAGATGACAGGCAGAGAGAGATACATAGATACATAGATGATAGATAGATAGATATGATAAACATATGATAGAAAGATAAACAGATGACATGTAGACACAGATATGTGGATAGATAGATAGATAGATAGATAGATAGATAGATAGATAGATAGATAGATGGATAGATAGATAGACAGACAGATATGGTAGATGATAGATAAAAAGATGACAGATAAGTAAGCATGTAGATAGATTATAGATGATAGATAGATAGATAGATAGATAGATAGATAGATAGATAGATAGATAGATAGACAGACAGATATGGTAGATGATAGATAAAAGGATGACAGATAAGTAAGCATGTAGATATATTATAGATGATAGATAGATAGATAGATAGATAGATAGATAGATAGATAGATAGATAATCAGAGATATGACAAGGCAAAGATGATCAAAAATTAGGTGGGTTTAAATAGACATAGAGAGAGATGAAAGATTAATATGTCGATAGATGCTAGAGCTAGATATGATCTAAGTATCTTTAAATGTGTAGATCATGACTGAAGGCGTGGTCCCCAGTTTAACAGTGCTGCAATGTGATAGAGCTTTTGTTGTCTCAGTCATGGTGGAGAGGCTACTGAGAAATGGTTCTCAGGAGAAGGCATGCAAAGCCCCATACTGGTCCTTCTCAGTTTTATCTCTGCTCCTGATTTGAGATATACTTACTGGATCATCAATTCCTCCTAATATTACATACTCTAAATCCATCAATTTTATTAAACATTTTAAACTTCGTTTTATTTCTGAGAGCTGGAGGGTGTTAATTTATATGTAAGCCAACTTTTCATTACCCATTGATTTGTTGATGGACAACTATGTTGATTACAACGCTTAGCAGCAACAAGCATGGGCGCTTGCTGGCAAGGTGACCATTCTCCTAGTTCTAATTCCATTATGGACCTTTTGGTTTGGTTGAGGATAAGTGTATAAAATACACTTAATACTGAAAGCATAAAATTTAATACGAAGCTCTATAGCCTCCATTCTGAGTGCCTATTCTAACTAGATGTTCAACAAGATAACATTTTTAAATTTATATTTGAGTATTGAATTTGAATATAGTTAATTTTCTTTTGTTTTAATTTATTTTCAGGTATTTTATAATAAATTTTATAAAGTTTATAAAATAGATTCTGTCACTTCAAGGTGTGCCAGCAAGGGTAGTAATTGAGCAGCAGGGTGCACTGAGGTGTACACAGCCACACTAAGGACTCTGGCTGAACAAATTTCTCTTCCCCTTGCATCTAGATATTTTAGTAGTGACATAGATTGTTAGTACCTGACATCATCTCAGTAGTGATGCATATATATGTGTGACTTTTTTGGTTTTTTGGTTTTTTTGAAACAGGGTTTCTCTGTGTAGCCCTGGCTGTCCTGGAACTCACTCTGTAGACCAGACTGGCCTCAAACTCAGAAATCCGCCTGCCTCTGCCTCCCAAGTGCTGAGATTAAAGGCTTGCACCACCACTGCCCAGCTGTGTGTGACTTTTTATTTCTCTATGTGTCTGTGAATAATATATGTGTGTATGTTGAACTAATTACCACATTATCGGTTTCTGAGTATGTGATCTATTTCTGAGAATGTGTATCTGTGACTTACGAATATGTTACAGTACTGATATATACCTGTCTGTACCTAATACATATGAATATGTATATATCATATGTGTAAGATATATAATATATGATACAAATACATATTGTATCATTTATTTCTTTATTATCTATGGATTCCAATTAGAATGGAACAAAATCTAACAAAATCCAACAAAATCTCATAGATTAGACAGTTTTGTCTGTGTATGTTTTTTTTTACTTCCATATTTCTTGTGTAAAAATCATTCCTAGAATATAAGTTATAGATAATTATGAAAATATATCATTTAACTAGTTACACATGCAATTCTCTACTTCTAAATCGAGATAGCTGAGTGACCTATATGGGGAGAATTCTAGGAAACCTCAGAGAAAACCTACTTATGGCTGATCCAGTCAGGGCCACTGATGCTTTCCTATCTGCCAGGTCTTAAGTCACACCATCTCTCCAGGAGCAGTAAAGAGGAGAGTCAGTTCCACAGATTGTTCCACACATCTACCCCACAGATTGTACAGACACAAGCAAAAGAACTCAGTTTTCAATGTCCACTCATCCCTGGTAACCTGAAGCATGACGCACTATATCCACACAACTTCAAGTACTAGTAGATTACAAACATGTGTACATGTGATTTGCTAGAGATGAAGCCTCTCATTCAGAGATTGACAATCAAGAAAAATAAATAAAGAGCCATCTGTTTGTTTCTTCCACAAAGGTTTGTACAAGGCCTCCAAGAAGTAACACCTTTTAGACCTAAGGAATAAACTAGGGATCAAAAACATGATTAGTATTTTCAGGTTGAGAGGAACAAACAACAATCCATCAAACAAATTAGGAGCAATATAATTTTACATGATGATAAAATTAGATGGCAAATGAATGAAAGATACAAGTGGGTTGATGATGTGATTTTTTTTCTCTCAAGAGTCTATCAAATATTCTCTACAGGTTATCTTCTAGGCCACAGAGAAACTCTTACCAAATACCAGTAATTATTACAATTTTTTTATTCTATCAGACCATAGAGAAATAAAATTGGTAATTGAATCCAGAGAAACAATAGAAAGCAAACAAATACAGGTGGACCAACAATGTACTCTTCAAATTACCAAAACAACAACAACAACAACAACAAACAGGAGGAAATAAAAAAAATCCTAGAAAAAATAAAAATAAAAACACAACAGAATCTTTGAGACACAACTAAGCCCATTCTGGGGGAAAATTATATAGCTGTAAGTATACATTTAAAAAATCAGGACAATCCCATTCATTTGCTTTTTATTGCTGCAATGAACATCATGACTAGAAACTTGGGGAGAAAAGGATTTGTTTGACTTGACATCCATGTTACAGCCCATCACAGAGGGAAGCCCATCACAAACAGTAGAGAAACATGGAGGCAAGAACTATTGTAAAGACCATGGAGAAATAATGCCTATTCTGTTCCCCATAGTTTACTCAGTTTTCTAACATACCAGTGGTGAAACCACTCAATGGGCTCAGTCCTCTCACATCACACATTAATCAAGAAAATTCCCCATAGACTTTCCCACAGGTCAGCCAGATGAAGCCATTTTCTTAACTGAGTTTCCCTCTCCTAGACAATCTGAGCTTATGTCAAATTGAGAAAAAACTCACCATCACAGAGATCAAATAAAGAAATCAATGATAGGCTTCAAAGTCTTTCTATAACTAAAGTCAAACCCAATGCATAAGCCACAAAGTGTGGCAATTTAATGCCACTGCTCCCTAACAGGACGATGCATGGAGGCAATTGAGTAAAACACTGGTTCACTGGAATTAAAGCAAGCTGATTGTTTTTTCGAGACAAGGTTTCTCTGTATGGCCCTGGCTGTCCTGGAACTCACTCTGTAGACCAGGCTGTTCTTGAACTCAGAAATCTGCCTGTTTCTGCCTCCCAAGTGCTGGGATTAAAGGTGTGCATCACCACTGCCCAGTGCAAGTTGATTTAAAAAAATCCTAGCCAAAGTTGCTGAGAGAGAAAGGGGAGTGAGGGTGTCTCAAATTCTGAAACAAATAAGAGGTAGGGTACTCAGGGATAAAACAATCTGGAGGGTAATTAGGGAATGCTTTGAAAACCTTTGTTTGCCACACAAAAATAATATAAAACCAGCTGACAAATTCAAAGGAACTCATGACTTATCAAAATTAAAGGTGATTAAAAATTTAAACAGATTCAGAACAAGTGATGAGACTGTAGCAATAACAAATTATTTCACATAGAAAAGCTGAAGACAAACTGGATACACTCTCCAATTCTAGAAAAGCTATAATAAGAGCTTATACCAACGTTCCTTAACCTATCCTAGAACAAGAGGTAAAGGTAAAACTACAATGTCATTTCAAAGACAGCGTCACCCTGCTACCAGAGCCAAATAAGGACACAGTAAGAAAAGAGACCTTATAATTCAATTTCCGTGACATAAACACAAGTATTCTCACCACAGGCTAATTTCCTTTATTAATACAGATGCAAGAAGTCTTAATATTTGCAAACCAGATTTAAGAAGACATTAAGAAGATAACACCCCATGACTAAGTTGATTTTTATCCCAGGGACATGAGATTGGTTCAACATTTATAAATCAATAAATGTAACAAACCACATCAATACATTTAAGGACAAGTATCACATGATCCTCTCAGTAGAGCCAACATTCAATTACCCTTCATGATCAAAGCCTTGAAGACACTAGGGACAGAAACGCATATATTAGCATAGCAAAGGTTATATATGACAAATATGAAGTTAGCATTGTATTAAGTATAGCCAAATTTTCAAGCATTTTATTTGAAATTAAGAATGAGGTAGGGTGCGTCATCTTCCACTGAGTAGACAAGGCAGCTCAGTTAGGGGAAAATGATACAACAGCATGCAATAGAATCAGAGACAGCTCCCACTCCTGATTTAGGAGTCTCTAATGAAGAACTAGGTACACAACTATTACATATGTGCAGAGGGCCTAGGTCCATTCCATTACTACTCTTTGGTTGGTAATTCAGTCTCCTTTAGTTCCCCTGCCCACTTGGCATGTTAGTTGACTCTGTGGGTTTTCTTTCTTGGGGTGTCCTTGATGTCTCTGGCTCCTTCAATACTTCCTCCCCTTCTTTTGCAGGAATCCCCAAGCTCCAATTAATGTTTGGCTATGAGTCTTTGTATCAGCACTTGCAGAAGCTCCTCTGACTACCTTTAGGCTCCTGTCTCCAAGTATGGCAGAATATAATGAGTAGTGTCAGAGGTAGGGTCCCTCTCATGAGATGTATTTTAAGCTGGACCAATCACTGCTTGGTCCTTCCCTCAAATTCTGTTCCACCCTGTAGGCATAAAGTTTTTGCAGCTTATTTTAAAAAATGTTCCACTTCTCCTCCTGCCTACCTCCCACCAGAGGTAATGGAAGAGAAAAGTTATTAGGATTTTGGAGAAGGGGACCTGTTTAGCAATAGTTCTTTGGAGGTGAGCTCGATCTCCATTGGCAGTAGTTCGGTCCCATATGAAACACCAAATATGAATCAGCAACTGCAGTCCTCTTAGGAGGCAGACACAACACAGGAACCGGCACTACAGTCCAGTCCTTTTGGCAGACTGACACCTCGCATGAAACAGAAGCAACTGTTCAATCCTGAAGAAACTGCAAGGCTAATCAACTGGCCCAAGGCGATGCCTCAGAAACAGCAAAAAGCCACAGAACTTTAAGAGTGCTTTGCCGAGTTTCTTTCAATTGTGGTATATAGGTTATCATCCATTCTCTTTTGACTCAAGATGGTATATAAGAATTTGGAGTAATGAAATAAAATAAATAAAAGAGATAGAAATAGGAAAGTAAGGATAAATGTCATTCTATTTTGTAGACAATATCACCTGGTACTTTAGGAGACTTTCAACACTGCCCCCCAGCACACTCTCCACAAAGCAGGAAGATACCAACCACACAATCCTTAACAATGATCATGCTTACAACAGAAACCTGGGGAACTGTCCCCCAGCACACTCTCCACAAAGCAGGAGGATACCAACCACACAATCCTTAACAATGATCATGCTTACGGCAGAAACCTGGGGAACTGTCCCCCAGCACGCTCTCCACAAAGCAGGAGGATACCAACCACACAATC
>NW_022196896.1:134652845-134715331 GCF_008632895.1 Mastomys coucha | reverse complement strand
CTCCACAAAGCAGGAGGATACCAACCACACAATCCTTAACAATGATCATGCTTACAACAGAAACCTGGGGAACTGCCCCCCAGCATGCTCTCCACAAAGCAGGAGGATACCAACCACACAATCCTTAACAATGATCATGCTTACAACAGAAACCTGGAGAACTGTCCCCCAGCATGCTCTCCACAAAGCAGGAGGATACCAACCACACAATCCTTAACAATGATCATGCTTACAGCAGAAACCTGGGGAAAAATCAGATTTATAATGACTTCTTTAAAATGCCTAAAAATTAAATAAAACAAGAAAGCAATACCTGTACAATGAATATTTTAAAACAACAAAGAAGACATTAGAAGACAGTCTTCTAAAATATCCCCCAAACTGAGATATTTTGAAAATGACTATATTATTGGAGACCTAAAGATTCAGTGCAATTCCTACCAAAATTCCTACAATGGTTTACTCAAAACTAGGAAAACCCTCCTGAAATTCATATTGATGCACAAAAGTCACCAAAAGCCAGAGCAATCCCAAGTAGAAAGAATAGTGCGGGTGGCACGTGAGTCCTGATCTCAAACTATTATACAGAGGAACAAGGATAAAAATGTCAGGTATCTGCACAAAAACAGACATGGAGACCTGGAACAGAAGAGGGAATGCAGAATTAAAATTTAGGTACAAACACCTAGATTTTGACAGAGCAGCCAATTCATATGTTGTAGAAAGGACAGTCAAAGAAGCCTTACTATGAGACCTGAAACCTTGAAAGTGTGTGAGCAAAACAGGCAAAACATGTTAAAAAAATAAGACAGACAAATCCTATCTATAGAGAATATATATAGCACAGGAAATAATCCCAAGCATTGAAAAGTGGGATTATGTGACATCACAAAACTTCTGCCCAAGAAAACCCTAAACACATAGACACATGAGAAACACTAAACAGACTCAGTAGGTTTCATATACATTTGTGTGTATGTATAATAATGATTACTAAAGAAGAAGAGATAGGAGACATAAACAACATGAGAAAAAAGTTTATACCTACAGCTCAGACATGGGAGTGACACTCATAATATGTAAATGAACCAGTGAGCTGGGGACAGTTTTCAAGAAGTGACAACGGCCAAAAACCTGTTTAATATCCTAAACCATTGGGAAAATACAAATTAAAGCAACTTGAAAGTTTCATCTTACCCCACATGGTGTTTTCACAGAGAAAACAAAAGCAAATGACACAGAAGATGTGAGGAGAGAGGAACTCTTATGTCTGATAGGAATATAAACTGGTGTAGGCAGTCCTGAAAATAATAATAATAATAATAATAATAATAATAACAGCAACAATAATTCTGAAGATAGAACCACTGTATGACCAGTCTTACCAGTCCTGGGTATAAACCAAAGGCCCTGAGGACAATCTATGATAGAGCTACTATCATAGATTAGTATGCCTGTGTGACTCTTACAGTATTTATAACAGCTAAGACATTATACCAGACTACTTGTCTATCAATAAGTGATTGGATGAAGAAAATGCAGTGCAATGAACAATGGAACATTATTAGTAAACATCAGTAAAGAAAAAAATTCATGTCATTTTCAAGAAAACATATGGAGCGGGGGATTATTAAGACTCAAGAAGGCAAGTATCACATGTCATCTCACAGGAGAATCCAGGTTTAAACTCAGAGGTGGAGGCATGCACCTGAGCTTGTGCTTGGAGGAAGCTAAAAGCAGAAGACGACCACTTGGGGAAGGAAAAGATCTTAAAGAGGGAAGGAAGCAAAAGACTAAGTATAAGGGGATCCAAGTGGCGTGAGAGTGGGAGGAAGCTGCCCTCGGTGGCTTCCTGTTGCTGTGATCAAAGCCTGATCAAGTCAAGTTGAAGAGGAAAGGGTTTGATATTGGAGCTGAGGAAGTTAGGACAGGAACCTGGAGTCAGGAAGTGAAACAGAGAGCACAGATGCGCACTACTTTCTGGCTTCTTTACTCTGACTTGATCAGCTACCCTTTTAATACAACCCAGGCCCATTGGCCTAGGACAAGCACCACCCACAGTGGCCTAGATCCTCCCACATCAAGCAGCAATCCAGAAAATGCTTCTCAGGCCAATCTGATGGATTACCATTCCTAAACTGATGTACACTCTTCCCAGGTGACTCTAGTTTCTCTCAAGTTGACCCAACTATTCAATATAAGAGTACTATTTGAGGATAATAAAGAGTGGAGATGGAAAGGACAGTGGGGGAGGGGAATGCTAAGAACAAATTATGATGGCACACCTGGCTGCCATTTGTATGCTAATTAAAATTTAAAATAAGTAAAGTTAAATAGTTGTCATGTCCCAGATATTATGAATAGAACAGGGTGAACCGGCTTTATCTCTGTAACAGGATGTTGACTTCTTTGACGGGAGATAGCACAGCTGGGTTATCTATATCTATATCTACTTTCACTTCTTGAGTATTCTTACATTGGTTTCTACAGTAGCTACGCCAGTTTGCTATCCCACCCATAGTGAATGAATTTCCTATCTTTGATTGGAGACTCACTAGTATCTGGCATGTGTTTTATTGGTCTTAGTCATACTCACTGTCAAGGTCACATCCTTAGATGAAAAGCAATAGGCTGGTGAGGGAGAGAAAATCCATTTTCTGTAGTGATGAGCTCCCTGAAAGGCTATCCAGTCTCAAGTGGTCATTGTTAAACATAAACACGTGTGAGCAACAGTAAATAGGCTAAATAGATTTTCTACATATGTTTGTGAATGTGTAACAATAATTAATAAAAAAGAAATCATGAACTTGAGATAGTTACAGGGGAGGAGGCAGATGAAAGGAGGATGGGTGGAAATGATGTAAATAAGGCGCTGGTGTGAAACTTTAAAATGTTAATAAAGACTCGTCATGATGATACATACCTAAAATGCCACTGCTAGAGGCCAATGAAGAAGAAAAATTAGTCCAATATAAACTTGGGCTTGATAGCGAGCTATCATCTTAAAACAACAATAATTCTAATATTATACAAGAATGAGAGGTAAAGAAATCCTTGAAAGGAGGACAGTGGGCTTCCAGGGACTACTGTGGCCTGAGTAAGATACAGACTTCAAGCCAGTGTGTCAACTGCATGGGCTGCAGAAGAGGGGCTCAGAACAGGTGAACAGAGAGACAGAAGCTATTCAGTCCTGTGGTCCCACGTGAGGAGGACATGGTTCACTATAGGCAGAGAATTCATTAAAATGTTAGTGTTGTATAACTGCATCTCTGCTCTTGATGTCTTTGAAAAGGCAAATGTGACCAATACCAATGTTAGAGGAGTGTCTCTTATTCTGCAAACTCTGACTGGTGGACTTCGGAGTAATAGCTGGGCATAAAGAGGCAAGCTGTTCCTTTTGCTTGCACAGAGCAGGGCTTTGAGCCTGCACAGAGGCTTTGTGGACACGATTACCTTCAAGACATCAGCTATGCATTGCTTGGGATGGTTTACCTAATTCCAATGCAGTAGCAGGAAGCTCGCCATCGGCCTTTGCCCAGCCACAGACTCTAAGAGCCCATTGGGAAAAAAGACACTTTGTCCTGCACCTTGGGCTCCTTCCATGGATTTAAAATTCTGAATTATCACTTAGTTCAAATATACTCTTATTTTCTTTTTAAACAAGAGATAAAGTGAACTGTTTTATGTTTAAGCCATTTCAATATCTGTCTGAAGACTAATTTGTAGAGGGGAATAAATTAGTTGCCAAAATAGGAAAGAAGAAGGTTCAGAAGTCAAACACAGCACCATAGCACTTGAGAAAACTGTAACTCATTCATTCCTTTTCTTCTGAGTTCATAAAGGCTAAAATGGATTCTATGAACTCTAAGGGTAACTCATAAGACCGTTCAGTGAGAGATATTTAATCAGTACCCTAGGGGGAAATGTCCTTCACTGAAGACAGAGGCACAGAGAGCAGCTAAAAACAAAGAAGCTTTGATAAATCATCTCAGGACCCACAAGTGGAAGTCAGCAGCAGAAAGACTCCAAAGCTGCTGTCATAAATACACCTAAGGAGCAAAGACGTTCGAGTTAGAAAGCAAAGTGCAGCAGGATCACAGATTTCACATAGGGACTAGTAATACAGGAATTGCAGAAAGAGAACATACCAAGCCAAGAGTTCAAAAGAGAAAAAACAAACAAACAAACAAGAACCAAATGAAGTTCATTATAGGGACACCATAGCTCTCTTGAAATAGTAAGAGAAATACCAAACTTGAACACAGTGAAACTTAAAGTATGTAACCCCAATTGTAGTACATAGTACTAGGAGTGAGTACGATGTAATAAAATTGGAAATTTGCAACACAAAGCTTTTGAAAAAAACTGTAAATATTTGGTAATTAATACATATCCAAAGTAATTGATTCAGAGAGGACATCTCAGAGATAACAGGATCTACAGTTAGTCAAAGCCTGTTGGTGGAGTTTTCCAGGAAACATGTCATTTGATTTCATCTTTGGTCAAGAACTATTACTTTATACAAGCCCAGATGATAAGCCCTCTGTCTAGGATGAACAGAGAAGGTACTAGTGTGTATGTGGCTCACATGAATTTGGTACATCATCAGAAGCAGTAATAAGAAGGAAGATGTGTCTCTGTGGATTCACATTGGAAGGGCTAACTCAACCAGAGCCAACAGACTCCACTATTATAAAAAGCAACAGAAAAGGAATCTACAGTTACAGAGAACACACTAATGATCTCGTGGAGCTTGGTGTGGGCTGGAGAGATTACTGAAAACAAGCTGTCAGTATCCTTTTGGGGTGACAAAGAACTTTCTAAGTGTGTCCTAAAGGGCAATTGCTTACCTTCACAAATGTACTGAAAGCCAATTAATTATATAACTAAAATGAATAGATTTAACTGTATGCAATTTATACCTCAATAAGGCCTTTGAAACATAATGATTTAATTGTCAGTGAAAAACATAAAAAGTATACATCATGAATAAATGGAATTCAATGTTACTGAATCAAACTATTCAGTGCTAAGCACAAGTATGGCTTCAAAACTTTAAAGCATTTATTCCTGTTCTTTAACATTTTTTATAATCAACAAAATATTTCTTTTAAAGTAAATCCATATAATAAAAATGGAATGTCCATGTTATTCAACTGGACATCTTAATTTTTAAAATATATAAGTTAATATGTGTTATTTACCACTAAGATATTAAATTTGCCTAGATGTTTATTTCTACAATGAGGTATGTTTTGTGGAAATGGTGCATTTCCTGATCATATCAACATGTCTTGTGGCATTAACAGGAGTCTGCTATATAATAATTAAATACACACAGACTGCAAACAAATCTGACTGAGAACTGACCTTCTTGTTTTTACTCTTACAAAATATAAAATCTGTGTGAGGATCTGTGAAACTGGGGTCATAGGAGGAAGGGGTGGGACTTGTTTCCTTACCCAGCAGCTACCAGGAAAAAAAAAGTTGAGATTGTACTAATGTAGTGCACTGGCATTTTCTGTGTTGACCTAAAATACAAAGGACTGGCTTCAAGACCATTGGTTGGGCAAACTAATTTTAGACACTAATTACATCTCACACCTAATGTGGTGAGCTGCTCTGAAGCAGCAGTGCAGATGTGTTAGAGGAACTGGCTCAGTCTAATTTCCGAAGCATGAGTGGGCACGTGATTTTCAGAAATATTGAAATAGTAAACCACTCACTATCAAATCATAGCCAGATTTTATTCATTGTTTTAATTCTCAAAATCTATCCATCATTACCATCATCCTAATGTAATCGATTTTATTCTCCCTTACCATGTAAGCTTTCTTCCATAGGAGGAAAAAATGCAAATTTTCCTAAATTGAATGGATGAACTACCAAGAAATCAAGTTATTCACTTACAAAACAGCAGTTCTCTTAAATCTCTCACCCCAAAATGATGTGAAAAATAGAAAGAAGCACAGAAATAGAAAATTAGCCATGGTTTCTGCTAAACTAAAAAGGGAAACAGAGCACAGGGGAGGGAAAATGAGAGAGAGAGGGCCACACCCTCATTAAGAGCTTCGAGTGGGATGTCCAGATAGAGATCTCCTTCTTCTATTGAATGTCTTAATCTGGAGCTCCTGCAGCAAGTGAGAATGAAAATGGAGACTTAGTCATGATCATAAGTCATCAGAACCAAGGCACTGGGGAAGGCCATGCAGTGATAACACAGTTCTTAAAGTGGGAGCAGTTCTCATTGACTTTTCCTCTCGTCCAAATATTTTAGCAACATCATACTCCTAATTGTGCTTTAGGATTAAACAGTACTAAGAGCTAATTATAGTCTCATCTCCCCAAAGAGAAAAGTGAAGAAGCCAGCTTGACACCTCACCTCATCTAGGGGAGTGTAGGTGTAGATAGGAAATGAAAGTTTCCTCAAAGTGAAGGCACTTTAACTGCTCACCCTGCTCACTCCCTGTTCTCTGATTCTGCTGGAAATATGTGCATACATGTGCATTTGTTGCTCTTCAAAATTAACAGGAACTATGCTATCCATGCAAAGTCATGTATAGTAGTAAAGGAAACAGACAGTAAAGGAGGATCAACTTATAGGATCAGCATTCAGGAAGTTGAAACAGGAAGAGTGATTCAACACCAGCCTAGAGCCCCGACCGTGTAAGAAGACCCCGTTTCGTTAATGAATTATTAACAACTATTCATATAATCTTCTAACTGAAGTTAAAAACTAATTGCTTCGCGGTACCATTTTAATTACAAAGAAAGGTCAGACTTTGGCAATATAACAAGGCAGCACACATGTGCACACAGCGACAAATCAACAGAAATAATTGAAACAATACATTGTTACAAAGTCCAGAATAGGGGATGAGAAGCAAAGGCCAACTGGAGAGAGGAGGACAGAGTGAAACTGGGACCTCTGCCAGGCAGAAGCACCACTCTAGAAGTCCTGGTCTTTAAGCATCTTGGTTTTAAGGTTTGCATTTGTTTCTCAATGCATAAAATATAGCTGTCTCCTGAGACGCTCTGACAGTACCTGACTAACACAGAAGTTGAGGCTCACAGCCATCCATTGGACTGAGTACAGGGTCCCCAATGAAGGAGCTAGAGAAAGGGCCCAAGGAGCTGAAGGGTTTGCAGCCCCTTAGGATGAACAACAATATGAACTAACTAGTACCCTCAGAGCTCCCAGGGACTAAAACACCAACCAAAGAGTACACAAGATGGGACTCATGGTTTCAGTTACATATGTATAGCAGAGGATGACGAAGTCGGTCATCAATGGGAGGAGAGGCCCTTGGCCCTGTGAAGGCTCTATGCTCCAGTGTAGGGTAATGCCAAGGCCGGTAAGCAGGAGGGGGTGGGATGGTGAGCAGGGGGAGGGTGGAGGGAACAGAGGTTTGTTTTAGTTTTTGGTTTTCTATTTTATTTTATTTATTTATTTATTTGGAGGGGAACCTGGGAAAGGAGATATTGTAAATAAAAAAAATCTAATAAAAAAGTATTGACTAGATCACAACACATGCATTTTAACACATGCATTGCAACTCTGTCAAGTTAAGATGGCTGATGTGCATGACTCAACCCTGCCAACCTTTCAAAGGTTACATGCTTTGCTGTCCTGTTCTGAGCATTTAAAGTTACACTGTCAATTCTCTCATGAATCTTAGTCTTTAATCACTGTCTGTGAAAATGTAACCATGCACCTTTGCCATTAGGATAACATCCCTACAAATGCTTGAAGCCTTCACCAGACAGTAAATATGTGGTATTCAGGGCTAGTGAGAGTTTAAATGGTGGACAAGGAAATTCCACTTTCTGAACTCATCATCCCCACTTTCTATCCAGACCAGCAACTGAAGTACTGAACAGAGCCCAGAACATGGTGGTCTGATTCATATCCATGGGCTGCCATGCTCCAAGGTTCCAATTTCTGAGCACTAACACATTTTAGATTTTTAGGCTAGGAGTGCATGACTCCCCAGAATTAAATTTAGTGAATAAAGCAGCAAATTTGTTCTAATGGGGTCTTTGAAAAAGAAAGTAATCTAGAACTTTTAAACAATATAAATACCAGGATGTTTTAAAGAAAGCAAAAATTATATGTGGCTCCATAGGTTTAAAGAACAATTTGCCCTGAGGAAACTGGTCACAGAAATGGCCCATAACCCTAACAGAATTAGTCAACTATAGAAAATAAGATTTTAGGAAATAGGCAAACAGACAAAGCTAAACTGGAAAGCATGACTGGCTGGGCACTTAACACAGATCACTGTGCCTCCATATTAAAATAAAAAACAGAACAGAAAAATTCCACCCTGCCAAGATGCCATGAAGATTACAAAAGGAACATGCCAACATTTATTCTTTTTGCAGAAATACTTAACATTTCCCATGGGGATTTATTACTGAAGCATCTAGAATTACCCAAAAGAGAAATATAAAATCTAAAGCCAGAAATAACACTGAATCTATTTCATAGTAGTTTAGTGAGATAAAGAAAATACATGTATTTAAATATAGATCAAATATAGGAAATTCAATTATTTTCTAATGATATATAACTAATAGCAATGTTTAATTTAATGTAACTATAAGTTTTTGTTTGGAAATATAGGGAAAGAACAACTTTTAGTTTCTATTAATAAAGGACAGAATAGAAAACTTAAATTGTCATGTTTTCCTTTAGTTATTTTGTGGTCTGGTTGATTTTCAAATGAACAGCAACTTATTCATAATTTACAACAAAGCAAGTCAACTCACATAATTTGGTAACAAAATCCAGAAACTAAGCTGTATAGGGGCTCTTGAGGCTGTGAGATCTCCTCTCTTTATTAGGCATAATTTTCAGTAATTTGATAGCTTTCATATGAGCCTTCCAAAGATGTTTTACTGAAATATTAATAAATGTATTCAGATGAGGAACCAGAAGAGGGTCAGACCTCATCTGAAATTCATTCACTGGTGTTTGGATTAAATTAAACCAAAGCCTCAGATCTTATAGCTTCATTTCATCCACTTACAGCTCAACAGCACTAGAGGTCTAACAGCAGCATTCAGTCATGTGCTAAACTAATATACCACACATCTGTTTGCTCACATCCTGATGTACCTGAGTATATACAATTCCGAAGTCAGCTGTATCCTTCCTTCGTGTTAGCAAGTTTCTAAACTGCGAAAGACCAGGAAGAAAGCGAAGCTGTGTTTTCTCAGGCGCATGCTAAGCATTCTTTGATCTGTGAGAGTTTCCACAACCAACTGGATTTCAACATCACAGCCTAAGAGTTCTGTTGCCCCTTTATCCAGACTCCACCACAAATGCTTAGCTTTCTGTTGGCTGGCATACACTGGATCAGGGCTCTTGATGCCCAAACATGTTCTAGTGACCCCTAAACAAGTGGGATCTCAAGAGCTATCTGAAGGCCCAGATTGGATAAGAAGCCAAAGACTAAAATCTTCTCAAGTAAACTGTGATGTGAGAGCTAAATGTTATCACTGGCAAAGCAAATTCTCATCTCCAGTTAATATTTAAGATTTTTCATCTGTGGAGTCCATTGGCTATAGCTATAAATAACTTTTATTTCTCTTCAGTTAAAGCCCACAGTTTATAAATGTTCATGTACAAAAACTTGGCAAATGCAGGTGGTTCTGATTTAAAATACATTTTACTTTGATACCTAAGAGGAAAAAAAAAGAAAAAGGCAAATGTGCGGGTTCTTCTTTCAAGAGACCGAAAAGCCAACTGAAAACATTGAATTCTATTTGATCACAGAAAGTATGAAACAGCTACCTAAAGCCACCATATGCATAAATAATGCCTGGCATATGTAATGGCAGTATTTCAAATACAGTATGAGGGCCAAGGCGATAGCCAGCTGTTCATGTCACTTTGTTCTCCTACGCAACTTACTAAAATCGTTTTGCAGTTTAACCAGTAATTACTGTTGGCATACACTCAGGTTCTGTAGCTGGTATCTTGAATCTCAAAGGCTTTAAATCTGGTTACAGTTCCCATGGAGTAAAACCAGAGCTCCTTTAAATGGAATCTACTTAGAAATGGCCAAAGCCTCCGCCTTCTCCAGATCTACTCCATGTATCCTGTCACCATTACAAAGGCATTTGAATCAGAGCATTCTCCTCCATTGTGATGCATCTTTCCACAACATCAGCTGCTACCATCCCCAACCCTGTTCTCATCTCAGGACTGTCCTACTGGTTGGTTCATTTGAAAGCGTGCCCACTGATTTAAGAAACACTAGTTCTAACTAAAATATCCATGTCTCAGAAATTTCTACTTTAGGAGAAATTAAAAAGTCCATTCATCTTGAAAACTCAGTCCAACAAGAAAGTCAGGACACCGGAAAAATGATCTAACCACTTGGTTAGAAACTCCTTTGATTGGCTGCATTTCCTTTGCAGAATCCTTGGCAGGGGTGAGACAGGCCTATGTAATGAGCTCATTACATACCTGTTTATTACACAGAAAGTGCCTGGGTTTCAGATGTTTGCAGCTGACATTAGGCAGCAGAGAACTAGGAACTTTAACCTATACCTTTCCAGAGCACTCTCAAAATATGACTTCCATGACAAAACCTATACAATGTATGTGTTAGATTATCTGAAGCAAATAAACTAAGTTTTGACACCCCACACTGACTGGTGGGACAAATAGTTCACAATATATTGTTGACATATAGGACCTATAAAGGTGGCACTGCCACACAATCCAGTAACTCCCAGGTCAGATGAATACCCTAAGTCCCTTTTACATTTTGCAGAATCTTCACACAAACATGTACAAGCATGAAGACACACACTCTAATGAACACATATAAATGCATATACACATGAACACAAACGTGCACACATACATACACAAACATAGAGTTCAGGAACAGATGCCTCTGGGTGGTGCTCCCTCAAAATCTAGATAAAGAAGAGTAAAAGGAGGAGGCAATGATTCATTCCCTTTTGTAAACTGATATTTACTACCTTCTGAATCATGGAAAGAAGAGAATTACAGTCAAAACAGGAAAGAGCTTGGATACTCCCATGAATTTATTAATTTTTGACTCTGACTTAATTTCTTCATGCAAATATATTGCTTCCAAATATCAAATATTTATAAAAGCTCAACACTTTCAGTCTTTTGTTGTATTTTATTTTAGAAAATACCAACTTTGGGTTTCATTAGGATGGGAAACTGCCATTTTGGGAGGAAGGGATTCATTTTTGTTGCAATTACCCTCCTTGGAATCTCATTACCTTGATCCTCATTAACTCATAGAAAAGTCTTTTACATCATTTTTATATTGTGGCATGTAAAGTATTACTTTCTCATAAATATATAATATTATATATAATGTATATACTATTGAGTTGATAAAACATGTTCAAAATATGACAAGAAATAAAAACAGGGGAAGGAATAGAAAACAGGTAACTTCTCTGCCGCTAATGGAAATGTCCAGTGCTTTTAACAAGGATTCTTGGTTGTACTAAACAAACTTTGTGAAACAGGACTCTCCAATCTCCAATTCCTATAATCTGAACTCTATTAGAATTCTTCATGTATAAGCATAATTACTTATCCATGAAAGTATGAAAAATGTTTATTATTGCATTATTCAAGGAACATTTCTTTATTATTAAACACATACTAAATACATATTATGGTATGATATGAACATCATGTACATATCCCTTAATATTCATAATGATCAATTTCAAGATCCTATGAATATATTATAATCTTCAAATATTAAGTTTCCTTATAGAAAATAGTTGGTAATTGCATAAAACTGACACAATTCCTCCTGTCTAGGTTAAATGAGCTCTAAATAACTTCATATACCTCCTATAATATAAATACAATCTCTGTCTCTTAAGGGCAGAATATAGCCATGATGGAAATTTTACAGATTCATATGGGGGTTGAGCCTTTCCCTTCCACATCCATAGGATGAGAGCTACTCTCCTCTGTTACTATATCTGACTGTTCCACCTCATGACTCAAGCTATCATTGTGTCTGAAGAGTTTATAACTGTTAGCATAACAGTTATACTGTAAAACAGAATCACATGATGTTCAGAGGTTAGAGATACCCAATCTGAAAAGGATAGTTAACAGGCAATATTTCATACATAGCTGATGCTCCTAAAACTTTCAAATATAATCTCCCACAGCGCAAAGGGAAAGTTCTGGATTAGAAGGATGACTGATTTTCTATCATTCCCTGTGTATGGCCAGGTCTCTCATGTTCTTTTGACCTTTCTAAACTTCCATCTTCTTTCCCATCCACATTCATCTATGTTCTAAGATTATGTAAAGTGTTTTATTTTCTCTTTCTTTGGCATTTTGCTTTCCCTACTCATTAATATATGAACTTTTTTTTCATCCTAAAAAGCCTGACCAGCCCCACGTCTGTTTGAAATCTAAGAAATCTCTTCCTACTTAATGTGTCTGGACTTCTTTAGGCTTATACCCTTCTAACAGACCATTCCAGTTTCCATTTTCACAATAGTGAAGAAGAGAGACTGAGATCAAAGGGTTTGTAGTCCACTTGCCTACACACCTCAGTGATCTTCAATTCTCCATGTGTCTGAAGAGATGAGTGTTAAGTGCAGGTATCATTTCTTAGAATTTACAAATATACCATGTTGTTAGTAAAGCCATAGCATCATGCTACTTTTAAAGTATCACTTAGAGGTAAATGTCAATGAACCTTTAATAAATCCCCATTAGGTGTCTGTTTTTAAGTTCTTGAATAAAATATTAATAAGACCCCAGCAAGAAATTTCAGGCGAGAATCAGTTACAGGCAACCATCACTACTTACCAATGAGAAATGTGTTGTTAGTCTAATTTGCTATGTGAATAGCAAAGTGTCCTTACATAAGCTAATCTGGCTGTGGTGCCACTAGGTGATGTAGTTTCATGCAACCACAGTTGTATACTCAGTATGCAGTCCACTGATACAGCTACAGTTCTAATACACCTACAATACTGTCTAAGAAAAGTCCCTCCTCCCGTGTGGATTTCCAGTCTTTGCATTATGGTTTAAATAAAATATTTACTTGATAGTCATCCAGATTAGGAATGCCAATGCACATTTGAAAAAGAATTTATAAAATCAATTATTTCAATAAAATCACTTTTGTTTTACATAGACTACCATGCATGTATAGCACTCTGATTTCCTATGGCACCTGACACCTATAGGGATTTATTAAAGGTTCATTGAGTGCATCTCCTCAAACTATTCAACTCAAACAAAATTGACTCTACATTTCAGCAAGGAATTATTTCAAAACCAAGGCAACTAAGTACCTTGCAAAACAAGGAATGTGCATAGGAAAAATTAGTATGATAGAATCTCTGATTAGAAATCATAGAGAATTCCTGGCCATTTTTCACCATATTATCCTGTTTAATAAGAGGTCAAGGAACAGATTGGCCTGCTAACCAAGTTTAACAAAGAAATTTGACGTTAATTAGCTCATTTCTTATTCTTTCACAGAGGCTAAATGACCTAAGATTTATTGAAATTTCTTACAGATAGAACAAAAGCACAAACAAAAAATTAAACTGTTACCTAGGGAATAATGTTCTTCTATTCTTCTAATGGATAGGTCATTATTGCTATAATTATGACTTTTGAAATTCAACTGCACTGCAAGTATATTTATTAATGAGTCAAATATTATGTACTTGATCTCAACAAACTCAACCTATTAACAAGACTTTCATGGTTTCTATTAGCATTCATTTTCTATAAAATTAAATTTTGGTAATAAAATTCTAATGAAACTGGGATGTCAGATACCTTGTTTAATTCAAGAGAATGTGCTAGACTAGAGTTATCTATCCATGTTTTGAATCTATTAATCCTCAAAGAAACTATATATGCATTACTACAAACTTCGACATTTGTCTTCATAAAATACGATGATACCCCAAAGGAATATTTATGTTTGAGGGCTGAGTGGAATTGTTTTATGACTATGCCATGTAGAATAAAAGAGCTCAAATATTATTGATCATTTTATTTCCCTTTTTCCTGTCCATATAGCATGAATCCATACAATTAGACATACAATTAGAGCAGACCTCTATACTATGATGTTGGCAGAGACACAATGATACCCCATTTCCTCCGAGATAGGCCTTATGTACACATTGAAATCACGAGTTGAGGAGGAACATGAGCATGATCACCTCACTAGCTGCCATATGATAAATAAAACATCACTGAATTCATCCTGTTGAGCTCAGTGCCTCTGTTGAAGCTGAGCTCCATCTGTATGATGATTATCTACCAGGTAACTATTTTTACTTTCTCTGCAATCACCACCGTCTGCTTTGATAACAAAGTAGTGGCAAGGAGAAAACTGACAGTCACCAATCCAAGTCTTTGCTATCAAAGCACTTTACTCTTTCTTCTCTGAAAAATAGTGTGTGATCTGTTTTGGTTTGCTTTCTGACATAGGGATGCCTCCACATCTGGACTTGATGCATTTTCTTATACTAACAGAACTATTCCCTGTCACCTTTGGACAACAAACTTTTTCTGAAGGCTAAAAACAGCAGGTCGACCAGGAGGACTGCGCTGCTGACTTCACAAGTGTATCTCTCTTAGTTTGTACTAGAAGAAATTGAGCCTAAGTCTAGCTGTTATATTCACTGGCCCTGTAGACAGGAAGAAAGTGAACTCTTCCAGTAACAGACTTAAGAAATGAGAGCATACAGATGATCTGTTGGCTCATCTTACATTTTTGCTTTAACTTCTTATGGCCCCTACTGCTGTGTTCTCCATTTTCTTTATCTTCTTTGCTTATTTCCAACTCCACTGTGGCTGTTATCTGTCCCTGATGCCTGGAATAGTGCCTTGTTGCCATGGAAATAATCACTTTAAAAAACAATACAGTGCAATAAAATAAGTAATAATGAAAGCTTAGGCAGCCTGTACTGCAGCCAAGAAGGGAAGACAGAGCCAGAAATAGAACTTAGACTCATCAACATTAACTAGACCAGTAAACTTCACTTTTTTTTTACTTTCATTTTCAGATACATCCTCCAAATGATAACAGGCAGCCTGCAGACAGACAATGTCAAAGTCATGGTAGACAATGAGCCACATCCACATAAGACTGCATATGGTGTACACCCACCATATTCAAGAAAGTTAATTCTTACAATAAGGTCCTCAACTTCCTCCCAATCTGTGTCTGAAACTGACATCACATTGGGTTTTTAGGTTTTATTTTTTCCCAATAACATTGTTGAAACATTCTCCTTCTACCCATTTCCTAACAGAAAATCTTCCTTTTGTTTATCATATTTGATTTGAGAGACAGAATTGTTGGTTATGACAAGGAAGGATGTGCCATACTATAAGCAAAAAAATTAATTATAATTGTAAACAAATCAGTCAATTAATAGTTACTGGAATAAGCAATATGGATCTTGAAAAACCACAAAGCAGGCTGATTCAGTAATAGAAATATGTTTGAGGTTTTCATCATCCAGAAACTTGTAAAAAATATGCACCAAAATACACATAAATATAATATGACAGTAAGTCAATTTAGACTTCACATTTTACTTTCATAAGTTTAGTAGTGAATAACCTATTAATTATAAAAGTTCAGACAAATAGGTCCTGAACTGACAATAATGTTATATGGTTGCTCAAATGCTTTTGTGTCTTGGCAGAGGTAGAAACTTACTGTTAGTCTTCAGAAGAAATCCTATGAAAGCTTTCCAGCACAGAGCAGCAGAGGTGATGCACAGAATGCATTCCAGGATGTTCGTTGCCTTGAGGATGGAAGGGAACATGGCTGTGGGTTGATGAAATATCTTTAAAGCTAAGGGTCATTTCCTAAAAAAGTATTTAAGTGCATTTGTGACCAGATAAGTGCCGGGAGGTGACTACAATGATGGATATGACCTCTCTGGGACTTAAAAGCCCCTTCAGGAGGTACATAGTCCACTGGACATAGCAAATTACTAAATGGAGGTGCAGTTAATCATAGTTAATGTTACATTAGCAATATGTGAAAGAAAAAGTTGACAATGATTGAGCATTTTTAAATCAGTCCCTAGATAAGGCAATGAATATCCCCAAGGTCAAAGACCTGGCTCAGAGTCAATGTTGATGAAAACAGGACAATCTGGGTAGGACCTCACAGGGAAAAAAAGGATAATACAATAAAAGAGAATTGATAGAGGATGGACTAAAGGGCAGTCAATAGTGGCCACACAACAGTGATAAAGAATGGGCTAGGGATAGTCACTAATGGCCATCAGATGGTAACTGTCTGGTAGAACAACATTCTGAGGGAAGCCCAAGAGTCAAAGAAAGAATGGTGGAGTGTAGGAAATGCCAGTTAAGACAAATGAAATGAAGCAAGGAGAGAAAGTGATGGAGCATCAAAGTGGTATAAGGAGGATAATTAGAATATAAATATCAGTGGGCAAGTATTTGGAGTGAAAGAGAATTCTTTCCTCAATCCAAATTGTGGATAAGTAAAACTAAACTATCTTCCTAGCATACCTGGAAATGAAGCTAGATTTTACTTAGCATGGAAACTATACTGTTCCTCTTTGATATTTATTGAACACCCACTGTTTTCTAACTACATAAGTCCTCATTGGAATGGCAATAAAATCCATAGGGATGGATGACAAGCTTAGTGTGGGAAAAAGATGGGGGACAAGGTTGAGTGGAAAGTAGGTGTCTTTAATCCATCAAGGGATGCTTATTAAGCCTGGATCACAAATATGCCTTCAAGGCATTTAGTTAGCTTATTTGGGTTGTGACAGACATTTCCACTGTGTAATTGGGAAGTAAAGGTTATTGGAGTAAAAATAAGACAAACATGGCCACACTTAAGTAATTTGTATATTGTAATAAAGATTAAAATATGGACAGATAAGTTGGATGGATGATGATTCTGAAATGTCATATAAAAGTAAATGTAATAGAAATGTATACAGTTAGTGAAAACAATTATTGTCTAACAAAGTTTCAATGATTATCTGTGTATATGAACATGGTTCCCTACAATTACATATCCTAGTGATATTGTAGACACCATAATCTGTGTATTGTTATGCCATGGTGTTACACAATGGCAGAATTGCTTAGTCATACAACTATTAGAGTCTATGTTACATTTAAGGAAATCATGACTGTAAGTGATCAGATAAAGTGTCTAATGTGATGAGCTCAGGTAACTGGACCATTTACCTTAAAACCTAAACAACTCTGGGTGTGGTTCTCAGCCTTCCCTTTAATATAGTTCCTCATGTTGTGATGAGCCCCAATCATAAAATTATCTTTGTTACTACTTCATAGCTATAATCTTGCTACTGTTATGAATCATAATGCAAATGTCAGATATGTAGGATCTCTGATACACAACCTCTGTAAAAGGATTGTTAAACCCCCAAAAGTGTTGCAATCCACAAGGTGAGAACTAGTGATCTAAGGAATAAGACCAGATCAGCAGTGATAGTTGCCAAAGTAGGTGAGATTATCAAGGTAAATGAAGAGATCTTTGTAAGAAGGGAAGATACTCTGAATTAGGGACAAAGCCATGGGTAAGAGTCCGCTAACAAGATGATTGAATGTAGCAAGGTAAAGATGTAGACTCAACAGGTCAACATGGAGATGGAAAATTCTAGAACGAAGCTCAATTTTCTGACAAGAGGGCAGTGACACTAATGTTTTAGAAGGAGGGGGATTTAACCTCATTTTGGGCATGTGTTCATGAGTTATTAAGTTGTGACTGGGCAAAGTATCCTCTGGGATGTGAGACAGCTCTAAACTTGACACACAGCTATGAGTTCTCAGTGAAGAATCATGTAAGAAGATGAGATGTTTAGTGAGAACCAAAAGTTTAGAAATAAAACTTTGGGATTAAGAGACTTTAAATAGAGTGCAAAGAAAGACAGAGCCATAGCTGGAGGAAAATGGGAAAATACACTATGGTAATTACTGGTAGATAATTTGCCTAAGTTTTCATAGACAATGTTTTTACTAACTTCAAACATCACTTTAACAAGGGAAAAATTACTTTGCACTACTAACTTAATCAATAATGGATCAACCACAGCTTGTTACATTATCACATATAAGTGTATGAAAAAGCAGGTGAGCAATGATGAAACCACTTCAAACTATCTGCACAGAAAACAGTAAGCATTGGGTTTTAGAAAATTGGAACATTTATGCACTATTAATAAGAATACAAAATGATGTTGCTACAGAACATACTGGGGTATTTAGTGCCTCAAAATATAGAGAATGATCTGATAATCCCACTTCAGGATGCACATTCAGAATAAACAAAAGTAAAATATTTCCCAGACACGTATCTATATTCATCATTCAAGCTTGGATTAGAGCAATCGTGAATGAGGATAAAAACTATGACACACATGCAATAGTAGAGCTGAACTGTGAGGATGCCTTGCTTAAATAAGCAAACATGAAGGACATAATGAGATTCCATTCTATAATGTCTTCAAGTAGGGCATTCCATTGCGAGAGAGAGTAGAGCAGTGGTTACAAGTTCTAGGTTCACAGGGGGAAAGCTATCTGGAGATGGGGTAAATAAATGTATTTAACCATAGTAAACATTACAGAGAAAAGATTAGAATGATGAATTTCAGGTGACACATGTCTTATTACAACTATTTTTAAATTTATGATAGTTTTTAAAATGTCATTATTGAGTAAAAATGATTAAAAAGCAACTCAACTCAGATTTGTGTTGTTTTTCTCTGACTGACTGAGCAGCTATAATTTTTGTCTTTTCATCTGTGTAATATCCCAAATTACTCTGTAGTCAAATAGAAATCATTAAAATATATTTGTCTTTACCATCTAACACAATCAGGTTGACCATCTAACACAGCCAGGTTGACCATCTGTGGTGGTTTGAATATGCTTGGCCAAGGGTGGCCTCGTTGCTAAAGTGTGTCACAGTGAACATGGACTTTAAGACCCTTTTTCTAGCTGACTGGAAGCCAGTCTTCCCCTAGCAGCCTTCAGATAAAGATGTGGAATTCTCAGCTTCTCCTGCACCATGCCTGTCTGGATGCTGCCATGCTCCCACCTTGATGATAATGGACTGAACATCTGAAAAGCTAGTGTCAATTAAATGTTGTTCTTATGAGAGTTGCCTTGGTCATGGTATCTGTTCACAGCAGTAAAAACCCCAAGAGAGCACCTAACACAGCCAGATCGACCATCTAACATAACCAGGTTGACCATCTAACACAGCCAAGTTGAAGATGGATCTTCAGCATGGGTTCAGAGTGCATGACTGCATTAATGACTGTCATCTTATTAATCACGAGTCTGCCATAAAGAACAAATATTTACTAAAATGCAAATTGGCTAGAACAATGCATAAAGAATGGTGTATGCAGGGTTTAAGAGATGGCTAAATGCTTCAGAGCACTTGCTGCTTTTCTGAATAGCCAGAGTTTAGTTTCCAGTACCTGCATTATGAAGCTCATAGCCACCTATACCTCTAGCTCCAGGGAACCCAATGCCTTGGCCTCATGTGTACCTACACTCATGCACACACACCTGTATTCACATATTCACAAAGGCACATAACTCAAAATGATAAAAGTAAACTTTAAAAAAAGAATGATGTGTTCTTTAACTACTACTGATGAGTACTACTCATTATTCAGTCTAGCAATCTCATTTATGTTTGTACGATAATTCTCAAAGTTGGTAAATTAATTAAATCTCATTGAATAACAACTGCATCTAAGACACTATATTACTTCCTGGATAAATGAGCTATATGTTTTATCATAACAAATGTGTTGCTGAGGTAGACGGTACTGTCCTTCTTCTTCTTCTTCTTCTTCTTCTTCTTCTTCTTCTTCTTCTTCTTCTTCTTCTTCTTCTTCTTCTTCCTCTCTCTCTCTCTCTCTCTCTCTTCTCTCTCTCTTTCTCTCTGTGTGTGTGTGTTTTTAATGAAATCACTTGTCCATAGTCTGTTATCCACTGTGTTCCAAAAGGTGATGAGTAGAGTTTTGCATTAGTGGATAAAGTTTAATTTTAGAACAGCTTTTATTTCAATAAAAAGCATGGAAAAGGTACATACCTCCCAGTGACTCCTGTCCTACAGATAAACCATATCCCAGCTCCCGCCATACCACACTTCAGAGAAATTATCAAGTTGCCAGCCTCTCAGTCTACAGTTCACGCTAGAGATCACTCTGGGTGTTCTCGCTTCACAGGTACACATATCCCTCATTGTAGCTTCATATAGAGTATTCCTGTGTAAAATCCCCTACACTCTGCCATTCCTCTTACCCCTCCTCATCATCCCCAACAACTGAAGCCTCCATTTTTGTTCCCTAAACTTTCGTTTTACAGACCTCACAGTTACATTATACACCACTTTTGATTTCATACTGAATTCTTTCACTTGCCATAAAACATTCATCCGTTTCCTGCACAGATTTTTGGAGCCTTCTAGATCTCTTCTGTGTATTATTAATAATACTATACTACCTGGATATACCAGAGCTTATTATGTATCTCAGTTTTTCACTAAGATTTCTTGGTCCCTCCAAGGTTTGATAGATCAGAATGAAATATCTAGATAAGAAACCCTGTGTGGCTTGGGAGCCCCGTTCAGTCTTGGTCTCAGTCTAACTCATGTTCATGACCCTTCTAGATGCTCCATGCTCTATGACCTCTTCTGACAGGGCTCACAACTGGTAGTTACATGATCCTGCGCACATTCTTGGGGAAAGAATCCTGGTACTGAACTATCAGTGATCCATGAGGAAGAAGGGGCTTTTTTTTTTAAAAGCAACATGATCTGTTATATCATCACATGTAGTCTGTCCTGATTGACTTTTGATCATGTCACTTTTCTCCTTTGAAATGGGTTTTTCTTCAAATATATAAATGACCGCCCCCAAGAAAGCTTATCCATCTATGTCAATGATGTTTGTCAATGAGTTTGCTGGGTTCACCATTGCTCTTTCAGACACAGGCAGTAGGCAAGTACTTTCTATGATTATGAAATTAAGCTGAATGATTTTCCCCATCTTCCCCCATTCAAGAAAAAAAATGGCATTCCATGAGCTGAAGGTGTACTTAAAACATCTGCTTTCTCCAGCCCATCTCTATCTTTGGACTCACCAGTTCCATTTTCTACAAACAAAGTTCTTTCTCAATCAAGAGTTTTTGGTTTTTTTTTTTAATTTTATTTATTTAATGTATGTGAGTACACTGCAGTTGTCTCCAGACACACCAGAAGAGGGAATTGGATCCCATTACAGATGGCTGTGAGCCACCATGTGGTTGCTGGGAATTGAACCCAGGACCTCTGGAAGAGCAGACAGTGCTCTTAACCACTGAGCCATCTCTACAGCCCCAAGAGTTTTATTTACCTATTTTGCCACCACAGAGTCAGTTGTAGGATATTTTCTTGATATTCCCAATACTGACTAATATTGGTCTCAACCAACAGCTGAGAGTCATTTATTAATTGATGACTTTAATGATTTTTATTCTGAAGATCCACTAACTTGCAGAAACTGTAAAAGCACCTTTTAATTTCAGCTTGCAACTTATAGAAATGGATCCTTCCTGAGAGCTACAATCTTTAGGTTTACACAGGCAGAGCCACTGACTGCATGTTGTTCCTGGCTGAGCAATCTCTACCCTTTGCTAAAAGTGTGTCCAATAACATGTTTTCGTGATGAATAATTGCTCAGTGAGCACAGGAGTTTTGAACTTCACCAGAGCAGTGGGTCACACTAACAAAAACATCCTGGCTTTAGGTCTACACATATATGTATTACTTTAATACCATCCCTCTTTATTTATGATAGATAGATAGATAGATAGATAGATAGATAGATAGATAGATAGATAGATGGGTAGATAAATAGATTAGATGATATATAGAATGTGTGTTATTGACTTGCATGGGGTGGTTATTAGAAGGCCCTATTATCTAAAGAATATGTCAGCTGACAGGGATGTTAAGGGAACACCATCTATTTCAGAAACAAAGAATTTCAACCTGGATATAAGGAATAAAAGAAGCCATGAGCATGTCCCATGAGGCCAAGCTAGGAAATGAGTTTGTGGAGGAATTCCATTACCATCTAAGGCAGTTCATGAGTCCACACTCCCCAATGCCACTAATACATATTGTTGAATGAGCGAGGCAAGGCCAGTGGCATGGTCTAACAGGGAAGTGTGACAAAGTCTCCATACACATGACACAAGACAAAGAAGGAAGCCAGCATGAGTCTGTAGGCCACAGAGAGTCTCCGTTCCCTAGGTGAGATAAATTTTACCATTGGTAGAAAATGGGTGAAATTTTAATGGGTGAGAGAAAACCAGCAGAAACTATTTTTTTGTTTGTTTGTTTGTTGTTTGTTTGCTCACCAGGATACTTTAGTGTTGCATGTCCAGTTACCAGTTTTCAGTACTTTGAGTCTGGTGTGTATTTTCAGTGTTCTAACACAAAACACGAGTTGCAAAAGAAATACAGCATTGTATCTGGAACCATTTAGCTGAGCTTACATTTTCTTCTGCCACCACATAAAATAAAAAGGAGATGATAAAATCCCAATGAACATTGACTTAATCTGACTATTTTTCATTTTATATTTCTGTAATTCTCTCCCTCTAAAAAAAATTGGGAAATGAGTGTTGCTCTCTATTGGGTCGTAAGAAATCAAGATAAACTCACTTAAAATAAAACAGCAGGTTTAAAATAAAATAACATTTTAGCTTACTTTTACAATGATCAATTTAGTGTCTATTTCAGTAGCAAATGCTCAGCGCATTCATACACCTGGCACTCACAGCTTCTAAACCAGGAAATCTGCTCAGCTGGGCAGACCTAGAAATACTTGTCATTAATTAATGAGATAGAGGCAGGGCAGATAAAATAGTGAATATTTCTGGCATATGGAGATAAATCCAAGATGTTTTTGAGGGCAAAATACCAAATGCCACTCTTAAATACCGGAAGATAGATTTTCAGGCAAATGTTCAGCTAACATTTAGTGCATGGTCAGGAATTATTATGTGTTTTTTTTAACCATCAAGATAAAGTCAAATTAAAGATCGCTGAGATCCTAACTTTAAACCTTAGGGAATATTGGAGTGCCTGAGGCAGACTCGGGGA
This sequence comes from Mastomys coucha, assembly GCF_008632895.1. NCBI lineage: Eukaryota > Metazoa > Chordata > Mammalia > Rodentia > Muridae > Mastomys > Mastomys coucha. The sequence continues at coordinate 134,692,127 of NW_022196896.1, read as the reverse complement.
TCCATTGTACCCCAAAATATACATCCTATATCCTAAATAAGTGTTCAAACCGCCCTGGGCTTAACTAAAATAAAACAACATATCATTCTATAGTCTACAGACATCGAGACATTCAGAGGAAATGCTTTCTTTGTATGTAAAAAGCCTCTTCTCTGTGGTCTTTCCATCAGAGCTTAATAAGACCATACAAAAAATTACCACTGGATTACAATTCTAAGGAAAAATGGAAGGAAGAAAGCAAAAGAGAAGCTGCATTGTGCTTCCATACCAAAAGCCATCTACAAAGTTCATACTTGACGAAGCCCTTCCTTCTTTACTCGGTAGAGGAATAATGATCAACACAAAGTAACATGAGTCAAATGCACCCATATGGGGAGGCAAGAATCCATATCAGGGCTTGAATATCCGAAAGAGACATAAAGGGAAGAGGGAAGACATAATCCTTCCTCCTCTTCCCTATCTGAGCCAGTGGCTTTAACTCCCAGTCAAGTGAAGAGATTCCATAGGCTAAGGGGCATGGCTCCATTCAGCAATTAAGTGATCCTGGCAAACAGTTTCAAAATTTATATTGTATAATGTGCTTTGCAGGCTAATTAGAATATATATTATACAGACAACTTTTCAAGTAAGGAAATAAACAAACGGGACAGGAAAAGCCATCATGGAAATAAAGACGTTGAGTCAGAGTGCCAAGCCTGGCACCAGAACTAGCAACCCTGAGCTCTATGCTCACAGCTCTGGTGATCAAAAATAGTAAGTAAGTTCCTCATTCATCTCATAAATACGTAAATAAACCGTGTCTATAACAGTATTTACTGTATGATAACTCATATTCTTTGTTGTTCACAGTAATTTCCCCAACAGCCATGATCATTAAATCATTTGAAGGCTTAGTTTTAGTCCTAACAACTTTGATACTGAAGTCAAAGTGTCAAAGTGTTCACAATTTTGAAAGAATTCCTCCCTCAAGTTTCAGAACTCATGGGGACCACAAGTTCTATGATACTCAATCACCTATATAAAATGAAATGATAACTGGTATGCTGGTTTGAATGAGAGTGGCTCCAATAGGCTCATGTATTGGAATATTTAGTCTCACATGATAGAACTGGTTATGAAGGCTTAGGAGGTGTGACCTTGTTGCAGGAGGTGTGGCTTTATTGGAGGAGGTGTATGCTAGTTGGAGGAGCTATGGTGTTATTAGAGGAGGTGTGGTCTTGTTGGAGAAGATGCAGCCTTGTTGGAGGAGGTGTGTTATGGGAAGGGTTTGAAGTTTCAAATGACCTGGGATATTCCCTGTTATCCTGTTCTGTTTCCTACACTCAGATCTAGATGTGTGCTCTCAGCTGTTCTTACCACAATGCCTCTGCTCCATCATCCTAGACTTAACCTTCTGTAACCATACACCCAATTAAATGTTTTATTTTTATTATCTGTCATGGTCATGGTGTTTTGTCACAGGAATAAAAAAGAAACTTATTTTTTAAAAAACCGCAAATAAGTTATTCACACTTCCACCATATTTAAATCATATGTAAATTATTCAAAATGCACACTTTGGTGAAAATGTTTTGAAAATAGTTATTAGATTCTATTGAGCAACAATGTCAAGAATAAAACATTTACATATTCAGTTTGCACACACTTTTGCCCAAATATTCTTATACAAAATCAGTTGAATTTATGGTCATGTAATATACAGGCGCAGACAGTTAACTACATTGTTCATTGTTAGACAAACCATGTAGAGTTATTAAAGTCTCTACCCAGTAACATTTTAGACTTCTGATTTATTATGTCTATGTACTTAGAAACCACACGTTGTATCAAATCACTACATTCCCTGTGCTCACTTTCTTTGAATAAACATTGACTTTAAATTGTTCACGGGGATTTTTTTTTTTTATGTTATACCAAAGTATACTGAGACCCAAATTATGTTTTCTTGGATCTATCCTTTGTCCTTGGTTGCACAAAGAGGGAGCCATATGAGCTGTACATATAAGTCTCAAGCTAATGTGGCTCCATGTTTGAAGATGGAGTTATTAGAACTTAAATTAATAACTTCATTCATCATTACATTTCTAGTAGACTAAATTTTGAGACACACGAAAAAATAAATAGCAAACTTTATAGCCCTATATTATATCTTAATATCAGAGTATATATAAATTAATTAGCTAAAGATAAAGTTGCACAAATTTATTTTTTTCCTAGGTATTTTTACATGACTATTAAGCAGATTTTGGACATAACTCTGATATTTTACAGATTATTCATTGATGTTTTAATTTACTGTGTACTTTTGTTTTCAAGATTTAATGGTATCCTAGTTGTAAATTCTAAAGAGAGAATGGAGCAGGGTATATACGTGAACTAGGGTATATATTCTCAAATATATTTTATTCCTGCTAGGTAAGATCAACCAGTATTTGTAAAATGTTAATGCTTAGAACTATTGAGGATATAAAATTATGTGGGTTAAAGGCATGTACATACAAAGCTAGCAGTAAACAAACCAAAAATATATATTTAAACCTCAATACACCCAAGGTTATGAGAATTCCATTGTGAGCCCCCTGCTTCTCTCCAGTGGCACAGAGACAGACTTCAATCAAGCATTTTTATATTACTGGAAGCATTACTACCCACTTTTCTTAACAAAAAGTTAAAAACTACAGTTAAAGTAGAAAAGACATTTGTGTTTAGTGACTGGGCTGCGAGCTATACCAGTCTGAAATCATCTAGACTTGTTCTGTTCTGCATGAACTGTTAGTCACCTCTGAGTGAGACAAGCTGGTGGTGTCTATTAACTTAGCAGTTATTACAGAAAATATGTTGAGAGTGATGGAAACTGATTCTGGGAAGTTGAAAGGATGAGGAGGCACTCTGCAAACATGGGCAAATAAGATTCTTCTTTCCTCTGTGATGCCATTTTCTGTGTGTCCACTAGGCCAAAGATAAGACAGTAACATCTCAAGGCAGGAGAATCCTTTGGGTTTAACCATCTAAGACAGTCAGTCTCTTCCAATTAAGTAGAGTCAATTTTAAAGACTCTTAGAGTCATTTAAAAGCATCCTTTGAAACTCAAATGTCAAATTGAAAAAAAAAAACGAAACTTCTGCTTAAAAGAAAATTGTAGCAAAATAAATTACTGACTATATTGTAAATGGGTTTAATATTCTATAGTGAACAGAAATTCCTAAAATAACATAAATAATAAACTATATCCACCTACTGTTTAGGCACTTATTTTGTAATTTTGGTTAATATTAGCTATATAAAAATATAAATTATATAAAGATATTTTTAAAGAGCACCCAGCAAAACAAGCAAGATCATCTCATTTCACAGTGATGAAATTGAAAACCAGAAGCTTAATATGTTCATATTTCAATCTGGAACAAATAGAAAAACAAAAGCATAAACATAATAACTTATATTTTCCTTTTCTCTGTTTTAGTTGATGCTTATTTGTTTTTCCTGGTTCTTGCTGTTTAAGATTGTATCCCCCTGTGCTTGCCCACACTGGCCTCTACCCCCTGTGCTTGCCCACACTGGCCTCCACCTCCTGTGCTTGCCCACTGGCCTCCTGGCTCCTAAGTTGAAGCCATCATTCTGCTTCAACCAGTCAGCAGTGCAGCTGGTTTTCAAGGGTTCAAATTTTCACAATTTTACAATGTCCTAGGAAACCATTATTCCTCATTTTTCACAGAAATCTTTTGTTGAAGCTGTTAGAAGTAAAGCCAGGAATCTGCCTCGATCCAATTAATCCTAAAGTATTCGTTGCTTAATATTTTTCTTTTAAATTACAGGTGGAGAGGCAAGCTTTCTTAAGTGAGGCAGTTGGAGAATGCAAGCAGGCATGGAGAGAGACAGCCATTAGAAAAGGGGAAGAGAAGAAAACCTCTCCAATTATTCCGTAAGTGCCTTGTGTTCTTTAAGGCATGCTTTTCTCCCTCACTGCCTAACAATGTGTGTGAGTGCCCCATAATTACCATGCATGCTAAGTGGCAAGCTGAGTTAGGTAGAAGGCCAGGTCTGTCAAGTCTCAGAATAGCCTGGAAAGTTCTTCTTAGCAAAGAATGGAGAACCAAGGAAGATCTGAAGAGAAGTCTGTACCATGCCCATAGGCATCGAAGCCTGCTGGCCTTGCGTTATTTGAAGCTAAAAGGATATACATTTTGAAAAATAAATGTTTACTTTACCTAGGAAAAAGCTGCCCTGAGTTGTTCTTTAAAAGTATTGAAGGTTTGAACCCTATGTAACATAAAGGACAATTCTATCCTTACTGTTGTTACATAAAGGGAACAGGACAAGTTATCCAAACTGCTGTTAACACAGCTATTAATTGGCAGGTGTTGGCTGGGTGCTTCTGGGAAGGTTTGTGTCATCAATGAGCTAATCTGAGCCCAGGGACTCAAGATGTCAGGTTGGCTATCACTGTTACCTAGGCACACTTTCATGCATATACACCACTAGATGTAAAGGACTTGAGTTGAGTTGGGGTGACATACATGGAATGCTCATTAGGGAGAAGGTGGTTGTGAAGTGAGTACCTGGTAAGCACTGGCTATGATTTTCCATAGATATACCAAGGGTTGCACCTGCATGAGTCACATAATCACAGGGGAAAGCATTGTAGAGAGTAAGAAGTCAATAGAATAAACTTGGGGGCTGACGGCTGTATAGCAAACCAGTCATGACGTAATGAAGTAGGGGGCTGACAGCTGTATAGCAAACCAGTCATGACGTAATGAAGTAGGGGGCTGACGGCTGTATAGCAAAGCAGTCATGACGTAATGAAGTAGGGGGCTGACGGCTGTATAGCAAACCAGTCATGACGTAATGAAGTAGGGGACTGACGGCTGTATCGCAAACCAGTAATGACATAATGAAGTAGGGAGCTGACGGCTGTATAGCAAACCAGTCATGACATAATGAAGTAGGGGGCTGGCAGCTGTATAGCAAAGCAGTCATGATGTAATGAAGTAGTGCTGTTTGCAGAATCAGGGGCTGGAGAGATGACTCAACAGGTAAAGGTAACTGCTCCCAAGGATGAAGATCTGAGTTTGGTATCCAGAGTCCCACACAGTGAGGGGACACAACCAACTCCCACCAGTTGACCTCTGTCCTCTACAGGCACATGATAGAAGATACACACTAAATAAATAAATACAATAAATGAAAGGAAGTTGTCCCACCAGGCTGGGACAAGCATGATGGTGAAGAGAAGTCATAGGAGGAAAATGAAGTAAGGTCCAGTTCCTACACACGAGGGCCTCAGTCTTGACCAGGAGCAACACACTTCCCAATGGAAGAATTCTAATATGGAGCTTCATCTGCGAACTCACCTAATAAGACCACAGGACAGGGTGGCTTCATTGTAAATGGAGCTATAAGTTATGGATTCTAAAGGGATGGCTACATCTGAGGGCTCGAAAACCATGCCAGAGAAGAAGAAATGAAACCTCAGCACACATCTGCATCATCTAGATCCCAGGACAGCAGATCAACAGCCTCACCTCAGGGGTTGTGATTATGCAATTATGTGGTGACATGACACTACACATCTTTTTTTTTTTAACAAAGTTCTTCTGCATGACAACTTTAAACATTCCTTCAATTCCCAACCATTTCTTGTATTTAAGTAGAGCCAACCTATGTGTTCAGTGATTTTACAGTCTGCCACCCACTAAATGCTATTACTACATCCAAGTTACTTAACATCTCCATTTGATTACCTCAGTAACACCATGCTGATAAAAATGACTTCATGAGTTACATGAGTATTCAATAGGATGATACATAAAAAAGAGAAGTGTCTGGGTTATTAAATGATTATTGTCAGTTTATGGTGAAAAATCTAAGAAGTGTTCTTGGAGAACAATTGATGTTGGCTTCACATGTTCCAGCATTCCCCTTCCTTTGCCTCAGACTGTACCTACCTGCTAAGCTTACCGTATAGAATCAGCTAAGATCCTTGTTTCCAAGTTCAAACACACATGATGAGTTCTTAACATTAGGTACTTAGAATACAGCAAAATGTTTCCAATGATATCAGAGTGTAGGCATTACTTGGCACAACACTATTGGCTTGGGTAAAATAAGTTAAAAGCAAAAATCAGTTTATATACACACACACAATCACGAATATCAATAAACCACATGGTCAATGATCATAGTTCCATAGATTTATTCCATTTGTAAGTTAAATTAGACCTGGTCTGTCAAAATGGGTTCAGTAATACTGAAGTTGATATGTGTGAATTGGTTTGCCAGAGATATAGTCTTTGCATTTTATACTTACTTTTCAATGATTATTTTTCCTTGATAGAACAAAAACAAAGTTAGCCATGACTGTCAGGAGCCAAGAAACCCTTTAGTGAGTGTATATTGTTGATACAGGCACAGCCATGACAAGGGCCAAGGTCAAAGACTCATGGAAAACTGGCAAAGACTTCCCTGTACAGGTGAGCTCAGAACTGACAAAACATTACTCTGGTCCCATTTTGAATGTTGGCAGTGTGTTCAGTAGCAACCACAGCTGCTTCAAGCAGGTGACTACTCCCTGACAGAGAACCCTTCCTCAGACTAGCTGACCCAATCTCCCATGGGCTATGCATAATAAAAACCACCAGGGTCCTGCTGTTGCTCTGTGTAGTTGGTACCACTGCCTCGGACCTGCATACATCCCACTTCACCCAGCTTTTCTCTGGGAGTGTCTACCATTTCTTTATTCCTTTGCTTTCCACAAGTCTGCTCAAGGCACCAAGCCATGCTGGACATGTTACATGACTGCCAGTTATAAACAAAATCCAAGCAAAATAGCCAATGCTGTTTTGGGAATAAAATTTTATTTATGCAAAGAATTTGGTGATGCCTCATTATGAATGTTCATCTACAGCAGGTAAAAGTCTATCTTCTCTGTGATTGTCACACAATGCAGGCAGCAAGTGTCCAGGAATCAATATTTCAGTAAGCCAGATGTCTAGCACTCGTGGGACACAAAGACAGTTAAGTGCTCAGGGTTCCTTTGAAACAAGAAAAAGAAAAAACTTAAAGATGAATAGACAGCTCCATTGGCAAAGGCTTTACATGCAAGTATAAGAACAGAGGTTGATTCATGGCACCCACATAAAAAGCCATGCCTGATGGTGCACTCTACAACCAAAACACTTGGGAGGCAGAAATATGCAGAACCCAAATAAGCAGAGTATGCTAGCTGGTCTAGCCTACTCTGTGAATTTCAGGACAGTGGGAGATTATCTCAAAGAGCAAGGCAGACAGTGCCTGATGAATTATACCCAGGATTGACCTCTAGAGTCCAAACGCATACATCTGTGAGCACAAACACACAATTGTACATCACACTATATACTGCCCTATACAAAAGCAAGGACTGCTCACAAAATCTAGCAGCAGCAGCTCTTGACTATAGCTCTGAGGGAGGGATAAGGAATTCTTGCTTTTTGTAGCAGCTTGTCTACTCTTTGGCCCCAAAAAGCACTAATACAACATTCAGAGACTTTGTGAATCTACCTGTGCTGTTATTATTTAATATTTCTACAGATATTAAGATGTTTAAAGGGTCACAGTTTAACTCACAATTATGTTGGCATGATGTTTTCTGAAACCCAGTATATCTGAGGAAGGTATTTTGAAATGAGGATCAAAATACACCACTTGGAATCAGATGCCCCTTACTATATTACTATGTTAGAAACTAAAATAATAAATCACACACATTCATTTAACAAAGTCATTTTTTAAATAAGTATTATTTTTGATACATCTTCTCTCAAGAAAATTATGGGAGGAAGACAGAGAAGCCCTGGTTAATTTTGTTTCACAGATGGTCAATAAAGTAGAGCAATGTGTCCTAAGCAAGTGAGCCACAACTATCAGAATCAGGTTGAAAACCCAAGTTTTGGGGAGGCTGAGGGTGGGAGGAAGGGAATGGGTTATTTGGCCTTCAGGTTATGGTCCATAATCAGAGGTTAAAAAAGATCTCAAGGCAGGAACCTGAGGGCAGGAACTAAAGCAGAGATCATAGAGAAATTCTGTTTACTAGCTAGCTCCCCATGGCTTAGCCAGCCTGCTTTCAACCATTAACCAAGAAAATGGGGGACTGTGTCGATGCAAAATACTGCTTTCTAAAGCAATTATTTATAAGCACTGAACCCATTTAAATTATTTTGTAAAATAAAAATTAGAGAAAGTCAAAGGAAGGTTGTTTTAAAATGATTGATGTAGGCCAGGCAAAAATTCTGTAGCCATCTGTAGATAGGGTCTAGCTGATTTTCTTGCCATTTCTAACACCAAAATCTCTGTCTCCAAAGGGCAGGATTTAGAATATTTACAGGGTAGGACAGACTTGATGGAGGTTACACAGATTTGTAGGTGATCTTACCTCCAAAAGAGCTGCAGACTTGGGCATTTTCACTGAATATGTCAGCTACAGGCAATATTGCTACAATATCCTGGCTATAAGTGATATCATATTGTTTATTTTCAATACTGGGGATTCAAAATAGGTCCTTGCACATGCTAGGCTTGGCCTTACCACCGAGCTATGTCCATAGTCTTTTTTATTTTTACTTTATTTACTTTTTATTTTGAAGCAGGATCTTATTAAGTTGAACTTGATTTTCCTCCCTGCCACAGTAATCAGAGAAGCAATAACCAGCATAACATCAGATTTAAAAGTATCCCACCATTTCTTTTTCTTTGGCAAAATGCTACACATTAATGATTTATTTCCAAAATTAACCAACGTTGGGCACTATTTGTCCTGATTTGGCGACACTGACCAATTTTAGAGTTGAATACTATGTGGTTTAACTCTGAGATCCATCAATGTCTAAAGTCATCCCTTTCCAAACCATCCCACTCATAGGTGAGGAGCTAGAGATGCTCCGTGCCTGAAAAGAACAGGAGCCTCAGTTCTCTCCAGGGATGAGCAACTACATGGGTTGTCTAAATTCAGCGGTCATCCCTGGACATACGTACATACAAGCAAAGCTCAATGGATTTAATATGTGTTATGTAGATGTATCCATATATATGCTCATAGGAGGGATTATAGGAGTAGGCAGGTCCTTTGTGGTTTGGGGACTTATATGTGGAGGTCTCAATAGTAACACTATTTAAACCAAAGCTATGCCCTTTTAGTGTGTGTGTGGATGTTGAAAATGCAGTGTTTCTGTGGTCTGCAAGCAACCTAGAGAAGTTCAACCACAAATGTCCTTCCTGTGTATTACCTAGCTACTTGTAGCACACAGGCTAAACTCTCAAGATCCCAATGTGTGCGAGCAATTCTTGTTGTGTAATCAGACAACTCTTTCATCTTGCGAATTCAGTTTCCCAATGATGTTTAACGCCATCCAGTGTTAAAGGGAACAGGTACGAAACGGAAGAGTCCCGACGGAAGCAACGCCTGATGAGTCTTCTGTGCACGCTGTAGAACACAGCATTGCGATGGTGAAGCTTCCTTACCACATCAAGCCTATTTCCCTGACAAATCCTAAGATTTGCTTGGAAATTGCTTCAAATACGTAAATAAATATCTTTTTCATTTTTTAAACAAGAAACTATGTTCTAACTTCCACATAGGCTTCTTTGATGTTCTTTTAAAATCTACATTTCCCTAATGGAAACTACCTGTCTTGCGCTCCCATTCCCCGTCTTTCTTTACTTCTTTCCCCCCTTCTCCCTTTCCTGTGTCAAACTCTCCTAGTAGAAAGCCATAGATTATTTTAGGATTAGTATGAAACTCTGGTGAGAATGTTATATAAGCTTATTAGGGTACACAACACTAAAGAGAACTGGGTATTGTTCCCCCACACACACACATACATACCGGCCGTGGTTCAATCTGATCCCACCCACTCCACTCCCTTTTCCTTAATTCAGTTGTCTCCTTTGCTTTCAAGACATCAGCCAGTGGAGCTCTCAGTCTGGTCCCTCTGCTACCCTGCCCTCATGATAGGCCAAGGGACATGGCCAGTGTTGGGTGAGGAGGCCCTATGCCAAAGCCCAAAGTCACAGGGCATTTGAAGGAGAAAAGCAGGAACTTCCGATGGGAACAGCATGTTTTGTAGCCAATAGTTACTTTTTTCCCTTCTTCTTTTCTCTCAGAAGAAATAGGGAATTTTGATGAATGAATGAAGGTATCTGAAAAGCCATTTAATATCATGAATTAATAAAAATTAAACTTGTGCGGAATTCGAAACAAATTTTGTTTTTTTTTTCTATGAAAACAGCTATTTTCCACAATAATCCCTTAACTAATGAAGATAGCACATCTCAGACACTTGTGAATGGTTGTGGACACAATAAGAAAATATTGAATCAAAGCAAGACGTTCACATAATCTGTACACAGTTTGAATAATCTGAATACTTCTTTAACTGAAAAACTCAAAATGCATAGTTCTACAATATTCAAAGGATTTGGATGGCAACATGCTCCCACAAGATAAAAATTTCAAGCTATGAAATTAATCTTTATCATCTGCACAATTATAAAAAATAGTCAATAAATCTTCACTCAGGATGGAAGATATGGAAGAAATGCAGATGAGCCTCTTCTGTCAACATGGCTCTCGTCTGTCTCTAAGATAAATCACCAGTATTTATATGAAAATATTCAAATATCTGAACAGTTTTCAAATCAGAAAATCTGGCCCCAAAGAGCCTGAAAAAGGATACATGTGTAAAACCCAAGGATGGCGTCTGAGCCATGATCAGACTGCAACTAACAAACGATTGCAGAGAACTGAGCAGAGCCTGGCTGTGCATATGCTGCTGGCAGCTAAGGCTGTAATATTAAAACAGATCTGCTGACCTTCAAGAGACTACGGACTCTTGTTCCACATAAGTTTTTCATTGTCTTGCTTTTAGATATTTATGATAGTAAATTTAACAATCTTGAAATACCGAGCCTTCTGACATGCTTTTAAATACTGGAGGCAAAACCCTCTACCATATAAGCTACATGCAAGCACAGTCAAATTACTCAAATGAAAAATATCAAAAGATATTCCAAAAACCTGCAATCAAAGGAAGCACATTATGTGGAGAATTTCAAAAGTGTTCTGAAAAAATATATTGATAGGACTGAAAACTTTTGCAAGAAAGAGAACCCCTTCCCCCTCACACATACACAATCATACAGAGGCCAGCCATGTAAGGTATATATATATATACCTTCTGAATAAAGAAAATAAAGCAAACATAATGTCGCTCCATGCCTTTTAGCATTCTTAAAAGGAAGACTAAAAATAGAAATACAAATTGGCCAGCTCTGAAATCATATAATCACATCCATCTAGGTAATATTATATGAACTGAGCATGTATTTGTATGTTTAGGAACCCACACACACATACACACACACAAACACACACACACATTCCTCCATACACATGTACATATACACATGCATCTCATATACATACTCCACACATATACACACATGTATGCACACAGATACATAGATACAGATTCATATACACACATACATACTCACACACCACACATATACTCACACAGACACATTCATACACGTAAATACACACACATACACCCCCCTACACACAATCAAAAAACAAAAGATCAGAGGTGATGAATTGGTAGAAAAGATAGGAGCAGTGCATGGGAGGGGCAGGAGGGAGGAAAGGAAAGGGGAAAATGATGTAATTGTATTTTAATTAAAAAGATAAAAATAGAAATAACTGTATTCTACCAGTCCTTTGAGTAAATAGGTTAAAGTATAACCTTTGTGAAGAATGGTTCCTTCATTATACAATAAAAGAACCAAGAATAATAGCACTCCACTTAAGATTAAGTACATTCAATTACACACAGTTGGAAAATATTAACAATTACAAGCAAGGTTTCAGCACTTGGATCAGCCACTGGTTGAAAAGGAAAAGGGCATTTCTGTATTAATTATAAACCACAACTCAGAACTGCACTCACTGCAGAACCCCAAGCAGGGCTGTGCTGAGGCAGGAATGTCAAAGCCTGAGGTACTGCTCAAAGTAACCCAAATCCAGGGGCAGCTGCTCAGTCTCTCTCCCTCTGCTGAGAAATAGTTTTAGGACTAACAAATGTATAACACAAATGATAATCTCCTCTGGAAAGCTGCTTTAGTCTATCAACTCTCAGAAACTGTCACCAGGAAGCATTAGGCAGGGGGATCCTGAAGAACTCCCAGGTCTTCAATTTTAGTGCCATGTCATGTTCAATTCTGAAACAAAGTGAATATTTTCCTTTAAAAACTCAGTCATGATACTGTATATCGATTGGTGTTGTCAGTATTTAGATCTTGTATAGGCAGCCATACTGTGTCAATTATTGTTGACTCTGAAATCAATACATACAGGCAAGACTAAACAGACTTGGCAGGGTTTACTTATATATTTATACATATATATCATTTCTATACATGTTATATATGTAACACATAGTGTGTGTATATATATGCATATGTATATATACACACACATTATATAACAATAAAAACTAAAAAAAAGAGGCCATGAATTTGAGACAGAGTAAGGGGTTTCTTCATAGAGGGAAGAAACAAATGATGTAAGAATATTTTAATTAAAAATTAAAAAAAGGAACAAACCATCAAACCCTCAATATTTTTCAGCATACATTTGCCATCTGAGAACACACACACACACACACACACACACATGCACACACACACACACATACACATGAAGGGCCAATAGACAATGGAACATAGGTAGGTAGGTAGGTAGGTAGATAGATATTAGACTGTATACCCTGATCAAAGTACATGCTGAGAGCATAAAATTGTTCACATCTGAAGTGTCATACTGTCCCACTTCATAAAACTGGCTTTCACTGTCACCTATGAAGACTACCTTGGCGCAAAGATCAATCATGGCAATTGGCTCCAAATGCTAGATGTCACTATCCAGGATCCAAACTACGTTTAAATAATGCATCGATCATTAAGGGAAGGCCTGCATAAGAATAGCAACTACCCGAGCACAAGGCTTCCCCACTAAGATGCAAAACAACTATATGTCAAGCAAGTAGTTTAAATAGAAAAATAAAGCTAATTATTTCTGATCTCAAGAGAGCACCCAGCAGAACAGACAGAATCAGCAAACATCACATGAATCAGATGCAGGTACAAACTTCAGGTGCTCAGCTCAGAGAACAAGAGCTCCTAAGAAGAAACATGTAGAGATGCAAGTTTGTTGTCAGTCATTTGGTAGATTATCTTAGGATAAGATCAAAGATTTCCTTTGATGGTTATTTAGAACAAAATCAGAGTTAGTGGAACATTTGTTTGTTATGAAGCCTGGTATGGTTGCAAGATTGCTTTGATCTCTGAAACAGATCTGTGTGGTTGCAGGGTATGTCTATCCTTCATAGCTGAAGACACTGAGGGAAACAGGAGGGCAGTAAATGTTGATGGTTGTGCTACCTAGAAAAGATGAGCGTCTTTTCACCAAATGGGAAGAGAAGCTGTGGGTTAACAGATGTCCTTTACCAGCATCTAGTATAGTTTTGGTGCAGAATACTAGGGACATTGTGCCACAGACTCAGGTGGGAGCTAGAAGTCCAGTTACCATAGGTCAGTAGTAGTTCAAATACATACTATAAAATGTTCCCACTCCTATGTGTGAATTTTGAGTTAGTAGCATCTATTGACACAAAATGCTTTTCATATCAATTTTGCTTCATTTCTACAGTAAGGGAGATGATACATACTCCACAGTTTTATGTGATACTATAGAAAAGATCATGAATGCAATATTGAGTCAATCTAGGCATACACTTCCCATGCCTCTTCTTGCTTCTGGCCAAGAACAGTTGTTTACATGATGGTTTCTGAGATTAGAATGATGACCTATAGCCAATAAGTAGTTTAGTTTTCAAAGGCATCTTAACTCAGGTGCCAAATGTTATGTAACCTTACTGCTCAGCACATGGATATGGATAACATATTTACTCAGTTTTGATGAATGAGATACAGATAGTATGGGAATGGGAATCAGGACAAAAGCCATAGTGCTATGCTTTGGAAAGTTTTACTAATTAGCATTCATAAGGGAAATTAGTCTTGGTAATTTAGCAAATATAATGATATACAATGATTTATAAAATATAAGCCATAAAATATTACACTATTTGTAATATTGAAAGTTATTTTATTGCCTGCCTCATAAAATAAGCATTCAAAAAATGAAAATTTTTGCATAAATGCTGCACGCAGTAAATCAGGCAGAAGATTTACAAAGCTAATCAGGACATAATTCAGTATATTGAATTGCCTTTTAGGAACAAATTTAACTCGTTTCCAAGGACAAAAAATTTAGAGTATTTCTGGTTCACTCATTTTCTACCTCTGTGAAAATCAGCCTGGCAGAATGTAAATTGGATACATTTTACATTTTGTCTAATATAGGCTCAAAATAACGCCTGTCATTGAACAATTTTGTGACATGGAACCAGAAAGGGAGACAGGAGAAGGCAGGGATAGAGAAAAGAGGAAGGGAGAAGGGAGAAGATGTTTAGGAGGTGAATATAAGCAAGGTACACTATATATTTGTATTTGTGAACCCATAGCTATGTACAGTTGATAAATGCCAATGATTCATCAGTATCATTTAATAATCTTATATTCTGAACTAATTTTAAAAAGTTTAAGATTTTCCTAGTTATATTTTATATGTATGACTGTTCTGCCTGCTTATATGTGTGTGTGCACCATGTATGTCTGGTGTTTGCTTAGTCCAAAAGAGTATGTGTCCAATCCTTCAAACTGCTATGTGGGTGCAGTGAAGTAAACCTGAGTCCTCTGCAGGAATACCATGTGCTCCTAACCACTGAGCAATCTCTCCAGCCCCTGAAATTTTGTTATTGTAATTTCTCTGACCCTCATTGCTTTCATCTGTCCAATGAGTTTATCACTTCTTTCATGCCATAATTATGAAGAATGGCTAATTTTAGGAAAGAACGTAGAATACACTGAAATACAGAAGTTCAATAAAGAGAAAACTATTTATAGCCTGACATTTCATTATGACATATCATTGGGTTCCTAGGAAGGGATTTCGTTTCGGATTTTATAAATCTTGCTGTTCTTTCTTATTTCTAACCTCACCTTCCAATTTAATCATTTTACACTCTATCCGCAAAACATAAACCTGTAGCTCTATCTAGTATATTTATAATGTTCAATAAACACATTATAATGTTTAAGCCTTGGCCCTTATCCCTTGCTAAGCATCTAGCTAGGGTATATTTTATGCTTCAGTACCTAATTATGTGTCATGATAGATTAGTATATCATGATGTCATGAAATTCCACAAAGGTGTCATAATGTAATAAAGATTATATTCCTACCACACCATTCAATTTTGTCTGACTACATTATCTACTGTCCTATGTCATGGCTGCTGTGTCCTGTGTACATATATTATAGTGGCTCCAGCTTCCAACAAAGAGCTTATGCCAAGGCAAGACAGGAGCTGTTATTATGAGTCGTGTTACATTAAAAGAGAAGAACAAGATGGTCCAGTTTGACTAACGACAGAATTTAAATTTTAAATTCCTCTAATTTACGGAAAAATTTAAAAATACTTGTTGATGTCAATGACCTTTTATTTCTAGGAAAAACTTGACTGGAAGACTTTTATTGATCGTACACTGTTAACTTTAAGAAGCATAAAACAGGGTTGGTTAATGACTTTGAAACACTAAGAAGTACATAGCTTGCATGCATAAGTACAGAACTATATAACTCTGAATTCCAAAAAGCAGTCATAAATTAACTTTGGAGACAATATGTTTTAGTTTTCTACTTGTGTGATTATAAGAGATCATGACTGAAGGCAACTTGGAGAGGAAAAGGTTTATTTCACATCACCTTATAATTCTATCACAGGGAAGTCAGAGTAGTAACTCTGGGCAGAGACTTGGAGGCAGGAACTAAAGTAAAAGCAATACAGAGTCAATGCTTACTATCTTGCTCCCATAGCTCACTCAGCCCTACCTTCTTATACCATCCGGGATCACTTGTCCAGGGGAGGCATTACCCCCACCCCTGTACCCTGAGCCCTCACACATGAAAGCCATACAGGCTTGTCTATACACAAATCTTACAGAGGCATTTTCTCAGTTGAGAGTTCCTCTTCCCAAATGGTTTTAAGTTGTGTCAAGTTGACATAAAACTAGCCAATACTCAATCTAATATCGCAAACATTATTAAAGCTATCAAGAGTAACACATACTATCAGATTGGCAGCTGAATACAGCATACTGCAGAAACTACATGCTCAGGTGCTCAAGACAAGTGCATGTGGCTGACATAGCTTCTATTCTAGCAGGTCAAGCACAGAAGAATATGTGAAGTACTTGTGCGCCAAACAGACCTGAGTTCAAATGTTCGTTTGACCATTTACTAGATCCATTTTTCTATTGCTTTTCTCTTTCCTGCAGTAGGAGATCATGGTGATAGCTGTTGTCCTGTAGTAGGAGATCATTTTCCTTGAGATTTACACAAGTCAAACACCGGTAGGAAGAAGTCAGCTAAGATGAAGGATCGTAGTGGTGTGGTTTAGAAGAACTTCCTAGGGGTCTGAGAAATTAAACAACTCCACACCTCCTGGATGGTGTTCTCAGTTGATATTACCAGAAGCTAACAGGATTGCTTTCAAAGAGTTTGGGGTGCCATAAAGAGTACCAATATGTGAGGACAAATCAAATACTACCTTATAGGTAGAGAACCCCCCCCCCAAATCCCACAGAAGGAAAGTGGGTATAAGGATAGTTAATATTATCATCCTGGGGAGCTACAGGAAATATGTCCTAGCTGAACATATAATAAACAACACAAAAGAGATAAGCAATAAACAAAAATCCTTGGCATGAGAAGGAGAGATATCCTGGGCTTGGAAGTAAGATGAGGAGAGAGGGCACTTCTAGAAGCTATAGACCCAAGTCTTAGGATTTGTGTTTGCCTAATCAGCAGCAATTATATAAGAGCCACACAGAACATGCCACCACTACCACTTCCTGTTGTCATAATGACATCTGCCCAAAGGAAGGACTATGGAATATTATTTGCTATAGGAATCAGTAGAATCAGACCCTCTTTAAGGTTCGGGGCAAAGGAAAAACTTTATACTGAGAAAAGAACAGATATGGGAAGGAGTCAAAGAAGAAATACTTCTATAACCTAGACCAATCCTAACACAAAGTATCTTAAGGTTTTGAAGTTTACGATAGACTCTTTTAAGGTTCAGGGCAAAGGAAAAACCTTATATTGAGAACAGAACAGATATGGGAAGGAATCAAAGCAGAAATACTTCTGTAACATAGACCAATCCTAAACACAAAGTATCTCAAGAAGGTTTTGAAGTTTAGGATAGACTAAGGGCAATCATAGTAAGCAAGAACCAAGTCCCATCAAAATTATACCTAACACAACTCTCGACCATAATTTCCTGAACCCCTACAGCAACTACTCAACATAAGGATAAGGAAAGGCATGGCTGTTCCTAGGTGTTAGAACTCTTTTACTCAGTCTCTTGTTAGATTCTTCTATGTGTCTGGTACTTGATAACAGAAAAATGACATGAGGAAGGAACCTCAAACAATAGAAATAAGATAGTATTCACCAAAGGCACTCCTGGTAGACAACAACAACAAAAAAAGAATCCACAAAAGCAAACTTATTTATGACATGGATATTGGAATTGTCTCACAGAAAACTTAAAATAAGTATAACTGCTATACCAAAAGATTGAACACAGAAAGACACACCGGCAGAAACGAGTAGACTCAAGTACAGAAGGAAATGTCTGGAAAAAGGAAGCATAGTACATCCAAGATGGATGAGAAAATATCCACTGGTTCCATGTGTATTGTAACTGCAATCCACAGAGGAGACTGGAGTAAGAGAGCAGAATATACAGAACACAGGTTTGAAGAATGGCTAAGATCATTTGTCCAAGGAACTTGAGGCTTATCTGGTAGAAAAATAAGCAATTAGGAGGTGCACACTTACAGCAGCTATCTGGTTCTCTGGCTCTTAAACTCTTTTCACCCACTTCCATGTCGTACCCTGAGACTTAGGTATAGGGGTCGTGTTACAGATACATCATAGTTTTGGTTGAACAGGCATGGTCATTGCAATCAAGAAAAAAGAAAAACACAAATAAAATTCAGTTAAGCCTACCATATTCAACTGCTAGAAATAAAGAAGGAGAGGGAGCCACGAGTCCACCCATAGAAAGGACAACTTACATGCATGGGGACAAGGAATAACACCACCACACTGGTAGCCATGACACAGAGAAGAACTGAAAAAATCAAACACACACCAGAATTGTAAAATTCAGGAAAACACCTTTCAAAAATACAGAAATAAGTATTTCTCAAGGAAAAATGGAGATAACACACTGCCAGCAGTTCTAGCCTACTAAGAAATGCTCAGGGTTAAAGAACATGCTAGAACACAGAAACGTGACCTATACAAAGAGATAAATGATGGGAAAATGGAATTCATGAATGCCCTGTCTGTTAGCCTAACAGCAACTAGAGTTATCTAGGAGAAGGAACTCTAATTGATATCATGCTTCTATCAAATGGCCTGTGGGCCTTGGTGCAATTTTTTGACTGCCTATTAGTGTAGAAGCGCCTAGGTCATTGGGGGCAGCGCCATTTCTGTGCATGTGGCCCAGAGTTCTATGAGAAAGCAATCTGAGCAAACCAATAAGCAGTGTTTCTTTATGACCTCTGCACTAGTTCCTGCCCTTCACTTCCTGTTCTGGCTTCCCTCAGCGATTAATGCGGCATGAAAATGTATAAAAAAACAAAGCCCTGCCTATTTAAGTTGCTTTATCACAACAATAAAACTAACTAGGGCAGCAATGACACCAACATTAATTTTTTCCTTCTTAAATTTCTCTTAAATAACAAGCTATGTGGTACATGTGCACACATACACACATTGATGATGATGATGATGATGGCGACAATGATGATGACAGCAAATTTTAAAATTAAAAATAAAATCATGATCCTAATGCACAGTATCTTAAAAAGTACATTAAAAAAATACAGGTCAGTTAAAAAGGGCCTGAAAGATGCTCCAGAAGTACTGACTCCAAGAGCTCCAGCCGCAGCCACTGTGCTGTTAGCACCAAAGCAGGTCATGGAAGAACAAGTATTCTTGATGCTAAAAAGGAAAGTATGATTTAAAAGGATTGATTCTTTGAGGAAACTTCACCACACTAAGTGTGTATGCACATTAGCCCTGGAGGCTTAAAAGCAAATTGGGAAAAACGCACTTTTCTCTAAGAAACTGGCAGAGCAAATGCACAGTACTTCAGGAAGCACAGAGACTTAACCTGTGCCATTAACCAGTGCCCTATCTTGATTTCTGTCACTGCAATAAACACATCCTGACCAAAATCAACTTGGGGATGAAAGTGTTAGTTTGTTGCATTTCTAGGGGACCACTGAGGGAAGTTAGGTCAGAAATTCAAGAAGAAACTGAAGCACAAGCCATGGAGAAGCACAATTTACTATCTCATGCTTAGAGTTCCTTATATAGGCCAGGATCACTTGCTTAGTCAATGGTGTTGCCAGTGCTGGGGTGGAGTCTTTTACACTGATTGGCAATCAAGAAAATCCCTCAAAGATGTGCCAGCAGAGCAACTTTATGTAGGCAAGTCCTCTACTGAGGTGTTTCCTCTTGATTGACGGTGTCAAGTTCAAAATCAAAGCTAACTAGGAAAGCCAGCCTTGACATGTTACGGCTTGGGAAGTACGCCTCCAATTAACAGCAGAACACACAACCTTTTCAGCTGTACAAGGAACACATGTCAATAAGGGCTATATTATGACGTATAACAACCCTTAACATTTTATTTTATTTTAATATAGAAAAACAATTTATTCCATTATAAGCACTTACATAGTCGTGGAGAGCCAGAGGCCTAATGGTGAAGCAGGGCAACCAAAATGGAGATGGCATCCAACTATAGTGGCCAAAGACTAAGCTCTAAAAAAGCAACATTTATCAGTGATTAATTTAATCTTAAAAACAAATACAAACTAGCAATTCATTCTTTCTCCGCTTGACAGTTCACCAGTGGCACAACTGCCATGGAAAAACATACATCTTTACAACTTGGTTAAAAGCACTGGCTGCTCTTCCAGAGGTCCTGAGTTCAATTCCCAGCAACCACATGGTGGCTCACAACCTTCTGTAATGGGATCAGATGCACTCTTCTGGTGTAGTGTATGCAAATGAATAAAAATAAGTAAATAATATTTTTAAAACCCTTAACATTTTAAAATAATGAAAATATAATTTATTCTCTTACCTACAAAAGGGAAAGGAGGTCTCAAGGAGAGAGAAAAAATACTTTTAACCAAGAATGCCACACATAGGTGTGATGTGCTAATAATTTCTCATCTATTTAGGAAGTGACTATGTAAGTCTATATCCTTACTGTAAGGTATTAGGGAGAAATTAATTTGAAGGCGATCAGTGATTGGTCACATATAAAGCCTTGTGTATGGGGCGAGCTCACATGAAGACAAAGCCAGTGTTGTTATTCAAGGCTCTGGAATCTGAGAGAAGTGTCATAAAAGACAGACTTGGGAATGTATTAAAGAGGAGATGGGGTCTCAAGCAGGAACTGCTGTTTGGTTTTCTGTGGGTATTTATCTGTGGTACTGGGGTCTTACACATGCTGGCCTCAAACCCTACAACTAACCTATGGCCAACACATTCTTTCCCCCCTTTGTTGTGAGATAATGTTCTGCTACATTGCCTAGGCTAATATTGAATTTATGATCCTTTCCCACCAGTTTCTAAATTTCTTTGATTATGGGCCTATACAACTAAATCTGGCTGATACTGATAAGTCTTAAGATTACGGGTCAGATTTTTCCCTTTGAGCTATTATATACCACAGCACCCCTATTATCCATGGAAGGTCTGTCTTCAGGTACCTAGTTCATTAATGAAACTTCAGATAGTACAAAACTTTACATATACTATATTTCACCAGGAATAATATGGCAGAGTCTAACATAAATTAAACATTTAAAATAGTATAAGTTTAGCAAGTAGGGAAATTTCTAGGCTCTTTACTGTTATATGCTGTGTCCACTGTTAAGTAAATAAGGATTGGTTGAGCACCAGCACATCAAACTATTAGTCTATACAGCAATACAGGTGCTTATACAGACTGGACATGCTGAAATGAGATGAATCATGCCCCATGTGGGTGGAGCATGAGATATAAGGGTTTATCACTACTCAGAGTGATTCATAGTTGAAAACTTGCAAGTTATTTCTGGAATTTTCCATTTAACATTTCCAGGCTGCAAGTGATCCCAGGAAGTGATATCAGGGGTGTAACAGTATCTCTTTAAAACTCTTGATATCTCTACAGCACTCTATGATTTCCTCAGGCAAGCATAATGCTAGAGCTAATGCCACAGTCTTGGTGATCTGAACTACTTAAATAGATTCCGAGGGCCAGAAATGTAAAATAGAGATATTAGCAGGGCCATTCTCTCTTGGAAGTCTCCATGTGAGATTCCATCTCTTTGCCTTCTCAGTTGTTGATGGTCTCCAGCATTACTCTTACTACAGCATCTGTCACCATCTTCCCGTCTATCTCTACCTCAGCCCTAGTTCCTGCCTTTCTCCCCTCTCCCAGATCACAACCAGACTGTGCCTTTCTCTCATGTATCAAAATATATTTTCTTTTTCTCTAGAAGTAGAGATGTGACTATATTACCCATTAAAATAAAGTTTATAAAATACTACACATGCTATGGTCACGTTTAAGAACAAACTCAAATCTAAAATAATCTGGTAAAGTGGCTTAGAGTAGGATCCCTAGAATCACCTGAGTTTGATATGGTCCTTGATTTTTGAATTTTTCTTCATTGAAATTTTTTATAATACTCTTATGAAAGTAAAACCTGCATTTGTTTGTCAAACAGAATAACTTTTCCTTCAATATATTGATATTCCTTAAAATTTTACAGTTGGAAATTTAATGACGATTATTTATATCTTGGCAACTGAGTGAAATGTCCTTTCTCACTAATTATAATCAACACCCATTATTTGACAAAAATTTAGTCTATTACTGTAAACACAGCCTGGAAGCCACTTAAAAGTAAAGTACATATGCCTGGTAAAGAGTACTATGAATGATCCACATCTACAAAGTTAACTCACATGCATAAATTATGAAATTTAATTGGTTTTGGAAGAGATCTAATCTTATAAAGCACGATGATTTGTGCTCTTCTTTTATACAGAATGAGTATTTCAGCACTTACTTTGATTTATATTTAAGTCATAAAATAATGATGTTTCACATACTACCAATACACAGTATACTTTATAGCTCAAACCAGAAAAAAATCATGAAATTGCATTTTGCTATCATTAAATTTTTCCCACTGGTTCTGCAGAAAGCAATAAAATATTCACTTGCCATGGTATTTGCTTCCTCACCTGGAAAATGGATTAATCAAAGAATGTCCTCCTAAAGCTTTATGGAAGACTTTATGTGGCTCATCATAAAATGAATAACAGGAACTTCAGAAGCAGAAACTTTGAATCCATATTAAGGTGAGAAACGGTGCTCAATTTCTCCACCAAGTATGAAGTCCAGTTATTAAACTTTGTTACTTCACTCTGGTAGAGCTTGCCAACTAAGTGCAAGGAATTTTGTACAAGTTTAATTAATGATCCCCGAAATGTTGTCAGTTATAATTTTCAACTTTTTATAGCCATCATAAATTATCAAACATATATTTTTCCAAATTGATGTTTATAAACAACATTTTATATATATTTAAATATCTCATTTTTAAAAACCTCAGTTCTATATATTTAATCCAACTTTTGTCATTCAGAGAATGAGCCCATGAAAATGCTCTCCTATAATATAGAATATAACCATGAAATAACGTTTTCAGCTTTGTCCCTTCTTTTTTTTTCTTTTTTTATTAGATATTTTCTTTACTTACATTTCAAATGTTATGCCCTTTCCTGGTTTTCCCTCAGAAAGTCCCCTATCCCAGTCCCCTTCCCCCTGCTCCTGCTCGCCCACCCACCCACTCCTGCTTCCTGGCCCTGGCATTCCCCTATACTGGGGCATAGAACCTTCACAGGATGAAGGACCTGTCCTCCCATTGATGACCGACAAGGCCATCCTCTGATACATATGCAGCTGGAGTCATGAGTTCCACCATGTGTACTCTTTGGTTGGTGGTTTAGTTCCTGGGATCTCTGGGGTTACTGGTTAGTTCATATTGTTGCTCTTCCTATGGAGCTGGAGGTTCCAATCCAAAGACATACCAAAAAATGTGGTACAGTTACAGGAGCTCCTGGGTGCATGAGATAAATGGGTGAGATTTGGTCAGAGTCACAGTCTTACTATGCCTGACAGTGGAAGCCAAGAATCTGAAGCCCACAGACTTACGAGTTATTTGGTGAATCAGAAAGCAAATATAGTGGGATCCTCAGTGGTCAAACATCTACACAGCCTTTATCTGTTTAATACTTTTTCTAGATTTAGTAAACAACTATGCTGATAATGTGCTAGGTGCCCAAATCTCAGGACTCTGAATTGTTTTTATCCAAGTTTGGACAAAACTTGGATATCACTGGATATCATTGGATTCATTTTCCAGAACGAATATCTTCTGTTTTATGATTGTGATATTATCTTCTTTGTGCTATTATAATGAAAAAAGATCTTAATAAATGTCTACAAAATGTATCTCCAATGGAAAGATGATGCCAGATGACCACAGAATCTGAGACTGAAGGAATGCTGGTATTTTGAAGGATAAAATTAGTAATTTGTCCTGCCTTCTCTTACAATTGTGTTTCATTGCTCAAACCATCTAGGAATGACTTCAAACTGTGACCATATATTCAGTCAACTTTTCCCTGTGGTAATCTTATTTAATTCACTGCATATCAGAAAACATGGAGTAATCATCACAAATTACAGCAGAAAAAGTTTACTTAAATATTTATTAATATGAGAGATATTCCACTTTTTAATGTTTGCAGAAAGAAGGAAAGTACAGATATTGATGACAGAAAAACTCATTGAATTTGCAGCTCATTATTCATTGTTTTACACAAAACCACTTTATTGCTAGATTCTTCTAGCTGCGTGCATCTAGCATCCACTGCTGGGGTTTGTTCTACTGGAAGAGACTTCTTTTAAGTCTAAAACATAGTTCTCTTTTTTCACTTCAGTGCACCTGTAATACACAGTGCATACCAAACTCTGTGCAAAATTCCAGAAGAATCAAGCAGATGTCCACTTTACAGGGGGCCGACATTTGATGGGGTACCCTTTAACCCTTTCACTGCCATTTCTGATGTTCAAAGTTATCAGAAAGTGTTTGAAAAACCATTAAAATACCAAGCTTGGAAAAACACTTCCACAAAGATCTCCATACAGCTTAGATGACTCATAAACCAAAATAACACACTGCAGATTAGCTTCTGAAATCCAATTGTAAAACTGTTTATTCTGGCTACACCATACCGAAGTTGGACATGGGTGACTAATCAAAATCATGTGCCTACTGGGGCCAAAGTAGAACTGAAGCTGGGGTGCAGAGAGATGTCAGATCCACTTCCCAAGGACTGGTTTGATGGCACAGCTGTTGACAGAGCACACCGGATACAACCTCACTAGCTGAATACAACCTCTCCAACGATACGGCCTGACCTGTTCAGAGACAGACGGGCATAACACATGGCTTTCAAATGGACAAAAATGCATCTCCTTCTAGGTCTCAACCTAGAATTCTTTTCTTAAAATGGACAGACAATGATGTTGAAATTGCTGTTGTGAAATGTAGTTCTGGTATGTGATCCACATCAGGGCAATGATCATATCTATTAGGGCTGGGAGGACTTAGTATTTCCTTGTGGTAAAATACTCGAAGTGCTCATTTCTTTCTACCTTGAAATTTACATCTTGTTGACATTTGAGTCACCCTAGTGCACTCTTCACCACCAACACTTAGTTCCTCCATGTTTAAATTTCTAGCCAACTCCCAGCTTCCCACTGCCATCCCATCTCACAGTCTTCCTCCCCAAACCACCATTCTAGTCTCAACTTCTGTGAGAAGTTGCAGTCTTAGATCTCACACAGTAGAATAAGAGCTCATGGGGCTTTGCTCTTTAGTGCCTGGCTTATTTTACTGAATGTCATGTCCTCCACTTACATCTAGTTGTCAGAAGAGGCCACAGCTATATTTTTTGGTTGAGACAGAATTACGTGTACATATCTTCATAACACCATACCTTGTGAACAACCCTATAATAAACACAAACATGAAACTATTTCCCACCCTGTCACTTGGATTCCCTTTGGGAAGACACTCAGAAGTGGAATTGCTGGGCACTACGATATTTTGGTCTTAATATTTTAAGAGATTCATGTGTTCTTATGTCTGAGTTAATTTATGGTGTGCAGGAGCTCCTTTCTCCCAGGCACATTTGCATGTATACCCCTCCCCTACATCTATTGAGCATCTGCTAAAGGTTAGGCACTATGCCAGAGGCTGATGACACAGAAGGGACACAGTCAGATATGACCACGACCTTCATGGAGCAAGACAGCCTGAGGAGAGGACAGAAAGCCTCACCCTACTTCTTGCTCCCTGGGAAATCTGGCAAAACTATACAAAGGTTTCATAGCTACTCTTGTGAAAGCTCTATTAGGAGTCTTCTGATGTCACTGAATTGTATCTGCCATCTTTCCTGCCATAACACCAATTCTTGGCATCACAGACAGATACCTGCTTAGTGATTCACATTCACTAAACAATTTTCCTACAAAGCAGATAAGACCAAATTCCCTCCCAGTGATAAATAAGCAATAGCGAAAGGACCTTCGTAGGAAGCTGCAAAGATAGAAGCTGGAAATTCTCATAGAAGAACCTCTACTGACTGTCATGCTACCCACAGATTCATATAAGTAGTAGAATGGCTGATCCTACCACACAGTCCTGTTTCATACAACCCTGTTCTTATATTCACAATGCATAGAGGAAATCATTTGGGCTTGATCTGCAGTCACAATATGGGGAGACATTCTCTCCTTAGAGATTTCTCTCCTGTTGCTTTGATAAGGTATGTATAAGCCCTGTTTTATCCACGTTCTGTGTATAAGATGCAGAAAGCCCCTTTAGAATGTCAGCTGTGGAGGTTTCCCCTGATTTTTCATTTGTTACAATGTTCCACCCATGTCCTTGTACCAGGAAACAGATTTATTCATTTAGTAGAACTGTTGTGTTCAGATGGGTTATCAGGAGAAATATTACACACTGTACTGACTTTAAAAAGCAAATGCTTATAAGTAAGAATACTGGGACCAAACTATTTGTGGTAAGATGCTGGTAAGCCCAGCACACAGAAGACAGAAGTACAAGTATTGAGAGTTTGAGGCTATCCTGGGCTAAAGAATGAGGTCCTATCTCAAAACAGAAGAAAAGAAACAATGTTGAATCTAAATAAATCTCGATTTCACAAGTCCACATCAACTCTCCACTCATTCCAGAAGACAGCTTCGATGGCTCTCCATTTTGGTATTCATATCATAAATTAGAGACACAGACATTCAATCATAGCTGTCTGTGAGGATTAAATGGTAATAAAAATAGCAGTTATCAAACTATCACCTGGAAAAAAGCAAGACCTCACTCTGTAACCGAGAAACATTGTTACATTATCCTTTTCCTTTTGCTGATGACTGATCTCCTCAGTTGGATGTGAAATCATACAAAACCCATCAAATGAGATGGAGCATCTTATAGAACACCAAAGAGCAGTGGCCAGAATGGAGACAAAAAACAGTGAAGGGGAAATAGAGTGAGTTTAGTGATAAGCACCTGTAATGAATAGCAACCAGATACTGAGATACAATTATAAAATGTCTGGTTTGGTCAGGGCTGGAGGTTTTACATATGTAGCAACTGCATTGTTCACCACAGCAAACTTTGTGTTTCACAGTTTGGTAGAAGTGTTGTATGGAAATGAGAGGAAACCACGGTGAGAAAGTTCCAGAGTTTCATCATCTTGCAAATGTAAGTACAAGGTGAGCCACACACACAGCCGGAGATTAATTAACCAAATGGAGCAGAGAGACTGCCTTTCCGAGCCAGTGATATCATATTGGGCAAAGCCCCATGCAGAGGAAATGGAGAATAAATGGGGACAGGGCAACAAGCAGATGGGTTACTTCCACCTTGGGAGAAGGTTGGCCATGGAGCTGAGGAGAATTATGCAATACAGAATTGGATCCAGAGGGGCACTGTGACAACAAGGAATGCCAACATCAGATCTTGACATTAAAACTCCAGCAGCATAAATTCAAGTGTTTGAAAATCCACCATCACCTCAGATCTACAGTTAGGTTTCAGAGAGCCAAGTGGGAAAACCTGGGGTTGGGAGATGTGTCTTTAGGGGGCGTGTTCATAATTTTCTTTGACTACTTCCAATACGCATAGCTTGAAGTCTAGATTCTGCCATTTGCTACCATGAAGAGGATGATCCTAGCCAATGGGAGGCAGAGTGGGTCTGTGCTCAATCTGGCTCCAAAGAAAAGGCAGAGGCTATTTTCATTCATTCTTTTGAAATGCTCCAGCAAGGCCCAGGATTGAGTTATGTTAGAGGGCAACTACTGAACCCCAAGTACATCTTAAAATCAGTTGTTCTCAAATTTTATCTCCCATCTAATAACTGATCATTGGCTCTCAAACTTTACCTATCTAATAAGAGATCATTGGAAGCCTGATGTCTTTATGAGATTAATAATGTTTAAAATGACCCCATTATGTCAACGATTAGTATCTATTTGTGTGCAGCACAGCTTCATAAGACAAAACAATCATTATCATATAATTGAATGTGATATAATCAGATTAGGGACCACATTAGATACAGTTATTAAATTTCCATTTGTGGGTTCTATTTGGCTTTCACCAAAATATGTTCTACATGTTCACATTTGCTCACCTATCCTCATAAACAAGTTGTTTATTTTACTTACTTGTTAGTGATGCTGAATCCCAAATATAAGCCATTCAGCATACGAGACAAGTACCCCAGGAATTAGCCAATCCCCCAACTCCAGACACTCTTTTTAAAGCAAAGTAGCTTTCTTCATTCCAGTGGATGGTGAGAACAGCTTCTACAGCTTCTTGAACTTTGTCCCATATTAAAGTGGGAAGGTGACATTATTTTATCAGGACATACTAAGGCAGCAAATAAACAACAATGTCCATGGTATATCACTACCATCATTCAATGTCAGTCAAACAGAGCCAGAGTGCTTTCCAACCAGCCCACTGAAACATCTTCTAACTGTAAAACCATCACATCAGTTCTGAGTTACTGCTTCATCATTTCTGTTCACCTGCTTAGTGAACGCATTTAAGTCACTATATGATTCACCCTGAGCCATTTGTACCAGCACATGGGTCATTTCCATCTCTGTATTCTCTTATAAAGTGAGGTAAATGGCAGGACAAAATCAATAACTATGCAGAAACTGAACTTCGTTTAAATTAATTCAAGATTATAATTAAATATTGATGAGCATGAAGGTGCTGTTGCTGAATTGAGCAACAATTATCATTCTGAATGTGTGAAAACTCTGTGCCAGTTACAAAAACGTTGAGTTTCCTGCATGTAGATATGTTGTGCTTTTCTTAATTACTTTGCCTAAAGTGAATACAATGGGCTGATTTTTGTATTCTTGTATAACATTTTAAGTGGATGTCTTACAAAACAATTTTAGTCCCTCAATCACAACAAAAAATAATTTTCAAATCTAATATCAGCCCACCAGATTGGCAAAAATTAAAAGGGCTGTTGACACTTGGTGCTGGCAAGAGCTGAGAACTTCCGGGACTCATACAGCACTCTTTTGGGTTGAAATTAGCACAATAAATATCAAATGTCTAGGCATTCTCTTCTAAATCTGGCACTCTACACAGCCCAGCCTTCTACACATATGTGTCATGAGATATGTAGAAGAATGTGTATGGCACTCTGCTTACTTGTAGGGAAAAATAAAAAAGAACCAAATATACAAAGTTGAGAGAATGGGTGAACTGCATTGAGGATCTTAGGCTGCTATAAGTAGACCACTGAAATGTATTCCCATGTGACTCACTGCACACAGAAATCAAAGCATACAATTAATGGGAGAAAGTAAGTCTCAGAAGAATACACCTTGCTATTCTAAACGATAAAGAAACACTTACCCCAAACCTAGGCAACAGAGCACTTACAAATAAAGAAAACATCAAGAAAAACACAGAATATTTTGAGAATGACAATAGAATTTAGGAGTGATCTTCATGTCCTTGAGAGGGGCCTGAGGTTGGATCAGGAAACTCATGGATCTTGTTCATGTTTCATGATGTTGTATCTACAGATGTATGTTATATGTATGGAATTGTTGAGGTGTTGGCTTCCTATCACTAGTGTATGTGGAATCGGTAAACTATGTTTTGAAATTCATCATGTAAGTGACTAGAGAAAGGACTCAGTGTTAACCCACGTGTGCTTGCTGATTTTCCAGAGAACCTAAGTTTGGCTCCCAGCATCCACATGAGGAGGCTTACAACCACCTGTGCCTCCATTTCCAGTAGATCTCTTGCCCTCTGCTGGACTTCATGGACACCCACATACATGTGTTTCTCCCGGATATAAAAATAATGAAATACAATTTTTTTAAATGTATCAATCTCATTATGATATCAAACTCTTTTCTAAATATTCGTGTTCCCAGTCATAGATAAAAAGCTACTCTCAGTCTTAATCAGAAAAGCTTCTCTTTGCAATAAATAGTAATGAATTCAGGGACTCCTTGATCAAGGTACCAAGAATAAGCGGCATTCCCTCCAAGATTCAGGAAACATCACTGAAGAGATAAGAGGAAATAATCGAAGAACTATGGAATAGCGAGGAGGGCTACACAATGGCATGTAGGCCATGTGTGCACATCCAGTGCAATCATAAGCTCACCACAGACAGCAATGGGAACATAAGACTGAGTCTGTCCAGAGTCAGGCATGGGTTGTGAGGGCTCTTGGGCCCTATGCCTCCCTGCTGAACTACAGACAGGTGGTAGATGCTGGAGAGAGTCACTATCTTCAGCTATATAGTCAGTGAAGATTTCTAGATTCATGGTCATAATGACAAGCCTGGTTAAACTCAATGAGTCTCAAAAAACTGTACAAACATGGAGTGGGGTAGGAACTCGGTGGCGACATAATAGAATGGGAGGGATATTAAGGAGGACGTAAGCAGAACACTCTTGTTCTTACTTCTAATGTTATTTACTAGCAGTGTATGATGTATGATGCATTGGGAGGGGGACAGTCAGAGGACAACTTCATGACATTAAGTCTCTCTTTCCAACTTTATGTGGGTTCCAGGGTCAAACTGAGATTCTCAGCTTGTACAACAGCACGTTATTCATTGGTCCAAAAACACACAGAATTATCTGTATATTTGCCTCAACTTGTCAAAGAACCTAATTAAGAGTTATTTTAAAGGCATCTTGAAAATATTCACTAAGATTTCTCCTTTGATTCCCCTTAGTGTGATGAGCTTAGTCACTGTGGTTCTACCACATGGTAGAACCACACTAGTTGTGACCTCAGACTGCAGTAAGCTTTAGTCTTGTGAATCAATATTGATTGGATCTGTTGAGAGCTATTATAAATTAGTATCTTTCATACTGTTTTTTTCTGACTTTGACATTTGCAGCCTATGTGCCTAAATTAATTCAGAAGTGATCGTTTTATATAAACTTTATTCAAATAATGCTTTAAGAATGGAATTCTCTTCTGGTAAAGGGCAATGAAGAATGTACATGTCAGAACTGTCCCTTGTTAGATGAAATGTTGCCTTGGTTTAAAGGATGTAAGCACATTGAAAAATCTTGAAAATCACAAGCATTCTGGTTTAAGTAAAGTGATGTCACTCAATGAGCAGCTCTGTTTTATGCATGTAAGCCTGTGAGATGTGACTGTTAGAAATCAATAGATTCTTCATTGTAAATAAATTTCATAATGTGTTTCCTTATTATCTTTGTGTAGAAAACAACCTATTACATAAAACAACATTTGTACCAAGGAATACATCTACTTTCTTAGACTGATAATAGTGCATTTTACAGCTGATGATAAAAGTGTCCTGTTGTGGGTTGTCCTGATATGGTATTTTGATATTAATTTTGTTTCCTCAGGAGGGTCTGCCCTCTGAAAAACAGTCACTCATATACTCAGGTGCTATTATATGAATTCTTTGTCCATTTTTATTGGTCAAATAAAGGCTACAGCCTAAGACTTGGCAGGGGAAGTAAAAGGTGTGATGAGAGGTCTAAAAGAGAAAAAAAAAAAAAGGAAGAGAGGGAGGAGGAGAGAGGAGGAGGAAGAAAAGATGAAACAAAACCACGTGGGGAAACTATGAGTAACAAGGGTATCCTAGGAAGGAAATCGCTTGGTATGGTAATAGAGCTGCTCAGTCTAGGCTTATAGCTTATAAATATAATAACTAGAGTGTGTATGCATTACATGGGTTTATTGGGGCTAAAACTTTCTACGGCAATTGGCGCCTAATATGAGGCTTAGAACCCAACTAACCTGAGATAAAAGTCCACCTCCCTCACACCCCCAAATAAATACTCTAAAGCTACAATACTTTGCAAATTAAATGCTAAGTGGGTTTAAGGGGTTTACTTAGAGCTACTGAGAAGCTCCTTCCCCAAGCCACAATACTATTGGGAGTTCCCAGAGCCTAAAAGGACTGAAAAATCTGGGGAGCAATTGCCTGTAGAATGTCCTTCATAGCTAAGATTCAACAACTGGAAAAACAGTAATTGAGTTCTTTGTATACCTTGGATATTAGCCCTCTATCAGATATAGGGTTGGTAAAGATCTTTTCCCAGTTTGTTGGTTGCTGTTTTGTCCTATTGACAGTGTCTTTTGCCTTACAGAAGCTTTGCAACTTTATGAGGTCCCATTTGTCAATTCTTGATCTTAGAGCAGAAGCTATCTGATTGTTCAAGCAGCATGTGTATGGTAGAGGATTGCAAAATCGATCATCAATAGGAGGAGAGGACCTAGGCCCTGTGAAGGTTCTGTGCCCCAGTGTAGGGGAATGCCAGGGCTAGAAAGTGGGAGAGGGTGGGGTGACAGGCATGGGGAGGGGGGAGGCAACAGGGGTTTGTTTTTGTTTGTTTTTTTGTTCTTTGGAGGGGAAACTGGGAAAGGAGAAATTCGCATGTAAATAAAGAAAATATCTAAAATAAAAAAAAAAAAGAAAAACAGTAATTGACCTTTAAAGCCGTCTCACAGGCAAAGTGGGCTGATCTGGGCATCTCCCCCCGACATACTCTTCCCATGCTCATTTAACCCATATCCCTCAGGTCTAAACAGGACACAGACCTGCCAGACCAGCTCTACCAACTGAGATTGGTGCACAAATGCCACAGGCCACCAAAGACAAGACTGTCCAAAAGTGAACTAAAATGTCTTGAGTTGAACAGCAAAGGAAGAAAAACATACAACAAGCTACAAATCAGGTAACAAGATAATTTTTAGATATTGAAAGATGAGAAACACAATAAATACATTTTGGATTTTATGAGATGATATTTTAAATAGTTTGATAGGGATAGATTTAAAGAAAATCGACACCTTGTCAGTTATAATTAGTACAATACTGAGTAGCTTATTTTGCTATATCTTCTCAAGAGACAGGCCCTAGATATAAAATTATGACCCTTAGAAAAAGGGTTAAAGGAAACATTGGAAAAAATACTAAAATAAAAGATACAAAATTTCATAGAGAAAACTAAACAACAAAGAGATAACAAAAAAAAATTGGAAGCAGAGTCAAGAGGATGGTTTACTAAAACCAATAAGCCAAAATAAGATAGAGACTACAACATCAGAATTACAACATAAAGAGAAATGAAAATCATAAAAACAGGGCCTAAACAAAAGATACTGGAGTTTATAGAGCATGAACAACAGATAGAAAAATTTAAGATCTGGCAACATGGCCTAGAGAAAACACTGGAACTAAAGATACAGAAATTTATATGTCAAGATAAGCAACAGAGAAAGGAGGATGAAGGTTACAGACAAGACCTAAAACAGATGCTAGAATAACAGCATCAGGGCAATTCACATTTCCCTCTTTTTGTGCAATGAAAAAAGCTCCTCTCTCTCAGATATAAATTGGGCACAACCATAACAATTAATAAAATTATTAAATATGATATACATGTAGCCTCCAGCCCATAATAGTTGTCAATTTAGATAAAGTACCATCTACCCTAACTTAAAGAGTTTACAATTCTCTACTTGAACTATATTTTGATTGATTTTAGCTTGTATTATCTTATGAAAACCATTCTTTCAAATCTATATCATCTTCCTCAATGTTAAATAACTTAAGTTTGATTAGGAGACTATAACTAATCTTCAAGCCTGTCAGAATCCAAGAATGAATTAATATTATCTGAATATATAGGAAGCACAAAACACAGCTTCCAAAACTTAAACAAATTTTAGAGACAGTTGACTACCTTGCTAGTCCGTAATTTCTTACAATATTGGCGCATCTATCTTCAGCTTTTGGTCCAGAACCATATGGCAGACCTTATGTGAAGCAGGAAATATGAAGGCCCAGTTTACCCTGTTTTGACAGAGCCTAGCCGTTGACTATCCCACATCTGTTTGTTCATTTGGACAGTATTTTGTCTGCAGATGATATAGGCAATTTCTGCCCAGTAGCTACATTGCCACAATAAGCAACCTCACCTGGAGATAATGATGCTCGACATCTTTTTTGAACCATGAAGGGGATTTGAAGACTACATATATATGTATATCTAAACTGTTAAACCTTGACTAGCTATTTCTAATTAGATAATATTGAAAACTTTATTATAATTGAATCAGAGTCTAATATAACCATGAGTTTACTATCTGCCCTTAACTTGTGTTGTTTAATCATCCTAAAGAGTTTGTAATATCAGCTATGAAAGGACTGAGTCAAATCCTTGTGTTCTTAAATAAGATGTACAGGCACATTGCCTATCTAAGAGTAACAACACTGATTTCAAATTTTGTACCAATATACAAAGATCTATATCAATGAAAACCTTAAATCTATATTATACCAATGTAAAAATTATAACCTTAATTAGTATCAATTACAACAATTTCTACCAATGTAAGATTGTAGGTATATTATGTTTTGTTTAAGAATAAGTCTAACATCCTATTTCTATTTGTCTTTTCTCTAATTTCTATAATATTACGTTATCTTCCCTTTTCGTTTCCGCCCCTCCCATTAACCTAAGAAGGAAAGAGAGAGAACAGGAGAGGAAAGGGAGACATCCCTTAGCTGAGGCTCTCTAGTTTCTTCTCTGTCCAAAGTTACATTTGAAGGTTATCCCTTAAAATGACAACATATTTATCATTCATCAATAGCCAGAACCATTTATCCCAATGTAAGGGGCTAGAATGATGACCCTTTTTGTTTGATTCTAGCTGAATTGGGGTGAATAATTTGGGCCCCCTTAAGGGAAATAGGAAAATTGGTTTTCTCAAAGGAGAGCTAGCTAGCATAATTTGCTGAGAAAGTTCATGACTTAGCTGTAACAGTCTGAAAAGGCTGGATGGGCGAGCTAACTCTTCTGGAAATGTCCTGGTGGCAAGTCTTTAGAGGGAATAGCTTCGATGTAGTTGAGGTAAGATTAAACAAGGGGCTGGAATGGAAGGACCCAGAATCTCAGCATTCCAGAGTATGAATCTTGTCAGGGCTGTCTTTCTCTTCTTCTATTTTGCAATACGCAAACCTTACAGGCAACACATAGTTCTGTAAAGACATTTATATGGAACATTTAGGGAGCACAGATCAGTTATGGAAGATCATTAAAAAAAAGAAAACTACCAGGTAAATTTGTATTTATGCCATCTTGGAGGTGACGCTATGTATCACGACATGAGATGTTGTACCCAACAAGTGTTATTGGCTTTATATAGACATTTAAGTCTCAGTTGGTCCAGAGCTCTCTGTGTACAGAGACACACATCACCCACATACATGACCTATCTTGTT
Organism: Mastomys coucha; assembly: GCF_008632895.1. Taxonomy (NCBI): domain Eukaryota; kingdom Metazoa; phylum Chordata; class Mammalia; order Rodentia; family Muridae; genus Mastomys; species Mastomys coucha. The sequence continues at coordinate 134,656,894 of NW_022196896.1, read as the reverse complement.
GATCTTTTTAATCTCTTTGTTCTTGTCCATAGCCAAGGTCTTCAGGGGGTCTCCTTTTGTCATCTGTTTTTTTATCAACTTGGAAGAAACCCATAGCTTTTCTTTGTCTATGGAAATATAAGAATAACCTCTCTCCCAGCATAAAATATCTCCTGTTTTCCATTCTGATGTTAGAACACCCTTAAAATAAACAGGCTGGTTTAGCAGTTTTATTCCTACAATCTAATGGCTTTTGACAGTCGTAGATTTTTTGCTCATTAATTTTTTAAAAAATTAAGGCTAATAAAGCATATGTAATCTATCGCCAAGGGTCTTTGTTGCCCCTCTTGTCTGTTAAGCATCTCTTTTAGAGTACAATTAGATCTCTCCATGATTGCCTGTCCTGTAGGATTATGTGATATGCCTGTAACATGTTTGATATTGTAATATGTAAAATACTGCTTCATCTTAGACATATGTCACACCATTGTTTGTTTTAATTTGTATGGGTATTCCCATAATGGCCATAATTTCTAACAAATGTGTACAGAATCAGACATTTTTGATGCTAAGGCTGTTGCACATTGAAACCCTGAATAGGTGTCTACAGTATGATGCACATATTTCAGGTTATAAAACTCTGCAAAATGGAACACACCCATTTAACAAATTTCATTTCTTTGGGTACCTTTAAGGTTAATTACACTAGGTAATGGAGTTTGCTTATATAATGAGGGAGTAGGACATTGCCTTATAATTTCCTTGGCTGGTTGTCAAGTTGATAGAGAAATTTTCATGGTAATTTGGTAATTACCAATGAATATGGTAGTTTGGGTTATTGTTTTGTTTTGTTTTGTTTTTTAATTTTGAAGCCTCCAGTACACTTTCTACCAATACATGATAATTTCATTTTTACTTTGTGCCAGAGGCCTGGGCAGACCCATTATAGGACCTTACGTGTGTTATATACCATGAATGACTCTTATTCCTGATCATTTGTTGTAGCTGAACAAACACTGAAGTCAATTTAGAATCATCTTGAATAAGTTCAGCAGTCTCTGTGTAAAACAACACTTTCTGCATATTGAGACTCGGTTATTATATTAAGAGACTCTTGGAAATCTGATAACATCATAAGTATTGCATATATTAAATTTTTTAACCAATTTATAGGGACTATCAGCCATCTTATTTATATCTTTTGATTTATATACTGCCTTCTTTGATTTATTAGTATCGGTTTAAAATGTAGGGATTATAGAAATTGGAGTTCTTTATATCATACAAGGGAGAATCCAATTAGTTCTTTTTATGAATAATTATAGAGTATATCATATTTATACAGGTTTACTGGGGGTAAAAATTAAGACAACAGTGCCAAATAATGTAGCACCTTGAATCCAAGTTATTCTTATGCTAAGTGAATAAAAAGTGGGACCAAGTATGTAAAAACTGCATTTATTCTGTATCAATTGTTTAGCTTTACCAGTGTTGCCTCAATGCTCTATACTCTGTCCAGCTATAGAGATTTCCATGTTTATTGCTGCAGCTTTTATAACAGCAATGAAATGCAAGTAACCTAGATGTGCACCAACAGAAGAATGGATAATAGAAATGTCATGAATGAAGATCATGCAATACTATTCATAGGTAGATAAACTTTTAAGGAATGTATATGGGCCAAGAAAATATATTCAGCGAGGTAACACACATATCACATGTTATTCCTCATATGTGGATCCTACTATATAATGTAACATGTACATATATGTAAAAACTGTATGTGTGGGTATAGTGTAACATTTTGAAAGGAGAGCTTGGTATCCAAAAGATGGTGTCAAATCTCCTTGAGTAGAAACTACATGAAGAGCCTGACATGGGTGCTGAGGATGGAACTTCGATCCTCTAAAGGATTAGTCAGCACTCTTAATTGCTGAGCCATCTTGCCAGACTCATTTTGCAGAAATTTTAAAGCAAAAGTAAAGTCACAATTAATAAGTGATAAGAAGGTTAAAAACTTTGGAGAATTATGCTGAGCATAGCAGTAATTAGATGAAAGTGTTAAATTATATCAAAATAAGAATGTGCTATAATTAGAAATTAATAGCTAGAAGAAATTTCCTTTGATTAAATAATATAACCAAAATTTTTCACTGTTAAAGATGACTTTCATAAATGCCAATAACTTTATTTACAGACTGTATTTAATACTAGTTAAATTAATAATATCCCCCATTCCTAGTAATGAATTTTATCAGAAAAATTATCTAGGGCCTGGGAAAGATCTCAGCATTTAATATCAGTAACCACTAGGCTTGATGACCTGGGTTCAGTGCCCAAACCCTCATTGCGGAATGAGAGAAGTGACCTCCATGCATATACCATGTCACAGGGTTGACCTCTGACCTCCATGCATGCATCATGTCACAAGTAGACACACAAATATATATATACAAATTAATAAATAAATATGCATATTATGATTTTGAAAATTTTAAAAGAAAAATATAGTAATAGGTCCTCTTTAAGGGAGGGTCAGACAGAAGAGGGGAAGGGAAGGTGAGAGAAAGGATGTAATTGTATTTTAAATTGAAAAATTCAAAAAATGAAACTAGACATTAAAGTGAATATAAAACTTTTAAAATATGCTTACTGTATGTAAAACACCCCAACTGTCACAATCAATGTAGTTGGGATATCTATCAACTCACAGTTACTATACTCATGATAAAAAAAATTAGGGTCTGCATTACTGCTCCAGTGAGAGACTCCTGAGGGTAAAGATTCCTTGCTGCCAATCGTGATGATCTGAGTTTGATTCCCAAGACTGGCATGGTGGAGGAAGAGAACTGACTGATTCATAAAAGGTATCTAATCTCAAATGATTAGATACACACATCAATTAATTAACTAATTAAGACATTTTAAATTTCTACTCTCTTTAACCGTTTCCAAGTAAACCATTTCTTATTATCAACTGTAGTCACAGTTCTACACAGCAGAACTCTAGAGCATATTCCTCCAAATTAAACGTTTACAGGCTTTGACTATCTGCTTACTGCATGCTCTCTCCTTACCTCCTGGGTCCCAGGGACTATTTTGTAATTCAACAGAGCCTTCTATCCAATATGAAACACAACTCTTGAAAACAGGTCCTCAGAACGTTACTCCGACAACTACATATTCTTTTTTTTTTTACTGTTTTATTTTTTTAATTAGCTATTTTCCTTATTTACATTTCAAATGTTATCCCCTTTCCTGGTTTCCCCTCCAAAAATCCCCTATCCCATCCCTCTGCTCACAAACCAACCCACTCCAGCTTCCTTGTCCTGGCATTCCCCAACACTGGGGCATCGAGCCTTCTCAGGACCAAGGGCCTCTCCTCCCATTGATGTCTAACAAGGCCATCCTCTGCTACATATGCAGCTGGAGCCATGGGTCCCTCCATGTGTACTCTCTGGTTGGTGGTTTAGTCCCTGGGAGCTCTGGGGGTACTGGTGGGTTCATATTGTTGTTCCTCCTATGAGGCTGCAAGCTCCTTTAGTTCCTTTGATCCTTTCTCTAGCTCCTCCATTGGGGATCTTGTGCTCAGTCCAATGGTTCGGTGAGAGCATCCACCTCTGTATTTGTCTTTTTAAAACTTACTGGCTACTAAGGACATTACTCAGTTTGTAGTGTTTGCTGAGCATGATAATGACCAGTCCTAAGTATGTATCTAATAAAGCCAGGCCTAGTGAATGGCATCTTCCCCAAACTGGGCTGGGAGAGACTTGAGGATCCCTGGGGCTTACTGGATAACAAATCTAGCAGAATCAATCAGCTATAGTAAGAGATCTGGTCTCAAAAACACCCAAGATGGACAGCAAGGAAGAAAGGCACCTGATGTTGACCTTTGACCTACATACACACATGAATGGGCACATAGACACATATACCTGTGCATACACACAAACAGAACCAGTGAGTTTCTCAACTACATCATAGTATCAGTTTCTTTTCCTTTCTTGAGTTCTGCCGTCCAAGAGCTTATACTTTTTTTTTTTTTTTTTTTTTTTTTTTTTTTTTTTTTT
>NW_022196896.1:134618545-134652835 GCF_008632895.1 Mastomys coucha | reverse complement strand
CAACGACACAAAGTGTGGTTTCCATCTAGGATTTTAAGAGAGGCAGGAAAAAAATTCATCCATACAATTCAAGCTAAGATCTGACTTTTGAGTCTAAAGTGGTATATAGTGTTACACAATTGAAAACACATAGCTTATATTAGTGGGTACTCTTAATCCTGGCTTCAGCATGTTAGTAGTTACTTTGAGTGATGTGAGCAAGTTGTTTAGTTCCTTAAGCTTCAGTGTGCTCATCTGTAATAAGGTACCAGGAATGGAGTAATGCTCATTGGCAGCATTTTCAGCTCCAGCCTAATATAATTCTACCTCATTTAAGTTTGCTCCTGGGAGCTTTTGCTTGTCCTAATAATGTGACATTCACAGAAGTATTCAATAGAAGTCAGTGACCCAAACAAAACTTCTAAATTCCACCTAACTTTGACAAGTTTTGTTTTTAAGAGGTTGAAGAGAAAAGGGTAGGTACACTGGTAGAAGGACATTAAAGAATACAACTATTTCACTTTTTAAATATTAGTATACTAACCATTTTCTAGCCAACACATACACAGCAGTCCTCATGGGATTTAACCTCTTATCCTAAAAAAGTAAGAAGAATCTGTTCTACAAGATGACTTGGGGTTTGAGGCGATTATATGCTCATCACCCAGAATCATTGGATGACTGACGGACTTCCTATTGGATACTCTAGGCATTAACTTTATACACAAATATGTGTCTCTCATGCTTCTTTTAGTCACTTTAAAGAAGAATGGCTAATTAATATTTACTTCATGTTACATTAAAAATGTGTGTTTGTGTGTATATTGTACAAATGTGTATAAGTGCATATTGTATGATATGCAAATATGTATGTTCTATAAATGAGTACATTGTATATATATAAGTATATATGTCTGTGTGTATGTGAATGTTGTATGAATGTGCATGTGTATGTCATATAAATGTGTGTATGTGTATATTATGTGTGTTTTATATATTATATATATGTATCTGTTATATAAATATGTGTATGTATATGTGTATGTTGCATATGTGTACATATATGTGTGTTTGTATGTGTGTATAGCTATGTGTGTATATGTGTATATATGTGTATGAATGCATGTGTGTCTATGTAATATGTTTTATAAGTTTGTATATATGTGTGCTTATATGCATTTATGCATGTGTATATGTATATATGTATGTGTGTACTGCATATTGTATATGTGTTTGTGTGCATATATGTTTGTGTATATGTGTATGTGTGTATACATGTATGTACACTTATGTCCATATGTAGGTTTTATGTAAGTTTATATATATGTGTGCTTATGTACATTTATGTATGTATGCTATATGTGTTTATGTATGTGTGTGTTTTATGTATGCTGTATGTATGTTACATCCATGGGTAATTCTGTATATATGTGTATACATGTATGTGTTTGTGTGTTTATGAATGTATGTACATGTGTATGAGGAGAATGTTTTGAGATATTCTCTCAGTGGTTTTCAAGTGCATGATATTTCATGTGCTTTTTATAATTTTCCATTTATTTGTTGATTGTTGTGGGGACATACTTAAGCCATGGTACACATGTGCATATCAGAGGAGAACTTGTAGGAATTAAATCCTTCCTTCCATCATGTGGGTTCAGGGGGTGAAACTTAGGTTGTCAAGCTTGGCAGCCATCTCCTTTAACCACTGAGACTCCTACCCATTTGCCCCTTGTGATGTTCTAAATGATATTCTATTGTGTAATGAACAAAATCAGATTCTTCAGTGCACATGCTCAAGTTCCATCCCATCCAGCCACAGATCCTATGGTCCAGCTTCACAGACTCCTAGTCAACTGGTCAGGTTCTTCCACTGACTCAGCCTTTAAGCATGTGTACAGAGGTACACATGCCTCCATAACAAAGGCAACCTAAAAGTCTTGTAAACACTTCTCCCTTCATACTGCCTAATAAATTAAAACTTACTCCATGCTCCCACGGCACTTTATCTCTATGACATAGCATTTTATTCTGTGTAGCATCAGACTACAATGTAAATGTGTCTCTCCCATAAGAACAAGATGCTCTGTCTGAACTTGCAAATCTGTGAGTATAAACTACCTGTTTATGATCTCTGATCATCAAGGGTGTGAGCTGACACTCACAGTTCAATACACTACATTTTCTGTTCTCTTGATTTATTGGTTAAGGTCTTCTTTATTTTTTGAGATTTCTAAATTCTAAATTTATAAATTTATAAATTCCCTTTCTCCTTAAATCTGTTTGAACTGTAATGGCATCCCCATTTCTTCCCGTGAGCTGCAGAGCCTCCATCTCCTTGTTCACCTATCTTGGATCCCACATTCTCCCTGTTTGTTCTAACATTATCCTCTGGTGTGTCTAACTTTCAGCTTCTCTGAAGTAAGAACACTGTATCTACTGGTACCAGAAAATGTTCTTTCTTCTCAAAGGATGTCATGGAGGGAGAACATAATAGAAAAGCCTTCAATATTTTATACCAAGAATACACAAAATACTTCTGGAACTATAAGCGACTATATGTAAATCTTCTGAGGGAAAGCTGGGGGTGCCTCAATCTGTTCTTAAACACATTTGGAGATCTGTCATACAGAAAATGAAGCCAGGACATCCTGAAGAGAGGGCACAATTGTGGTGAGACACTTCATAAAACATAGTGCTATCTCAGAAATAATGAGGAAGACAACCAGAAGTACAAAATTCAGTAAGGCTAAGTGATGCCAGGAGTTAAGGCTGCAAAATTGTAATCACCAAGTTAGAGAAAAATCCCAGTGCCATGGACACTTCACACCTCAAGCTTTATCTCAGAGATCATCGGGGGTTAGACAACAAATGATTCAATCTGGGAACCTGAATAACTTTTCAAAGTGATTTATAGAATAGAACTTCAAAACACAATTCAGAGAAGGATCAAATTGAACACCGGGTGTTAAGGTGCTCACTAGTTTGCTGGGCAATAAGGAAATTGAAGGCATCCAGTAAGTTAGGAATTTCTAAGAGATAGAAAGTTTACTTGAGAGAAAGCCAGGTGTTGAGTTAATAAAACTTGATGTGTTGGTATGGGGGAAGTAAAGATAGAGGCTTTCTCTTCGAGCTTCTGGCTTGAGCAAATGCAGAGATAATGGGTAGGAAATAGAAACTACAGCCTTGTTGAATGCCAGCCAAGATACTCTCAATAGCGAGAATAATACAGTACAGTGAAATAAAAATGAATGAAATAGGAGTTGGGAAAGACAATTTCTAGACCCAGGAAAATAATTTACAAGGTGGAAAAGAGGGGAGTAAATTGAGTCGGGTAAGGGAAAATGGAAATAGAAGAGGCAAAAGTGGTCAATCAGAGCTCAATCCTCATGCCGAGGGAGATGGAAAATTCATGTGAAATTACCATGATTTAGTAGCATCTGTAATTCGAATTGAGAAAGAGGTTTGTGTGCATTTGAGTACAATTGCTCCAGATGTTCTAAAACTTCCTAACTCTTTAATCACAGTAATATAACCATTCTACAAAAAGGTAATGCTGGAGAGATGAGACCCACTCAGGTTCTGAGTCTTTAATCCCCTCTCACTTTCCCAGCACACAGGAAGTCAAAACTGCGAGCATCCAGAGCCGAGTTAGCAACATGTCACAAGCATGGGGACGGGGAGAGCTCATGATGATGAGGACAGGCTGCATGTGTACCAAGAGCTCAAAGAAGAAGCATGGACTTTAAATGGGGAGATGTGCATGCGCTGCTTGTCATACATAATATAGGTTTTGTTACTAGAAACAAAGAGAATACAAGGATATGTAGCAAGAATGATAATCTGTGATGTTTAATTTATACAAGAGTATTTGTTAATAAAAAAGTTGTAACTCAGAAATATTGGTGAAAGCACAAGGAGGTAGTGATCTACCCAGAAAACAATCATGGTACTTGTAAGAATCTCTTGCTGTAATTAGTGATTTTTATTTTTTGTATCAAACAGTACACATTTTCAATCAGGAGACCTGCAGGCAGAGGTACACAAAAGTAAGTACGTCATGAGAGATAAGAATCCAAATGCTAGTGGTTCTGAGACCTTGAGGTATAAGGTAACTTGTACCTGGAGAACTGCTGAAAACACTGACCTCTGGAACTGCCCTTAGATTCTGACCTGGACCCTGAGAAACTGTACTGTACATTGTCTTGGGTGAGATGCTGCTGCTAGTCAATGAACTACAGTGGAAATCACTATTCTGAATCTTTGGCTCTCATCCGTGGATTCTGGCTAGAAAAACTGGTCCAGGTGCATAAATATTCTTATGGCTAAAGCAGCAGACTGTGGAAGTAGAGGGATCATAGTTATATGTTTTAGAGGATAGTTATATGTTTCCTGGATAATTCAATGTGTAAATGCGGCTCACAGTTACTAATGCACATGGACATAAGCTTAAGTAGTAACTGTTGAAGTCTTTTTAATTCAGTAAGACCTGTTCCTGAAAGCATGCTGATTTTTTGAACTTATGGGTTATATTCAGCCACTTTTCTGATAACAGTGATGTCACAGGTTTTATGTAAACTTTGAAGTCATATTATTGTGCCTTTGAGTTGATACATGTTGAACTGAGACTCTGAGAATGAAAGCATATTATAAGTCTCAGAAAACTGTTGTTAGCAACATAATGTTGGGAAGACATGAGCTTGAAGATAGTAAGCTTCCAAAAAAAATGACTTAAAAGGTTTTGGGAAAATCCATGCTTTTACCAGTGCCTTAAAGGTACAAATTTTATTCTGTGTCAGGGCTGAAAGGTGATTCAAAACAAATTGATGGCATTAGAAACAACCTTCATAGAAGCTTAGCGAGAAATATTGACGATATTTAACTCATAAAGTGCAAAATGATCAATATTTACTACCATGCACAAAGCTCAAAAGGACTTCAACATAAAACTGGATACAGTAAATCTAATAGAACAGAAAGTGGGACATAGCCTCGAAGGCACTGGTACAGGGGAATGGTTCCTGAAGAGAATACCAGCGGCTCAGGCTCTAAGATAGACAAATGACAAATGAGACCTCTCAGAACTGAAAACCTTCTGTAACACCAAGGGCACTAACAATGGGACAAAATAGTAGCATGCAGATTAGGAAAAGATTGTCTCTAATCCTACATCTCACAGAGGACTAATATCCAAAATATATAAAGAGCTCAAGAACTTAGACTCACATAACCCAGTAAAAAATGGAGTACAGAGCAAAATAGAATCCTCAACAGAGGAATATCAAATGTCCAAGAAGCACTTAAAGAAATGCTTCACATCCTTAATCATTGGAAAAATGTAAATCAAAACAACCCTCAGATTCTACCTTACACTAATCAGAATGGCTAAGATCAAAAACTCATGTTACGGTGTATTCTGGCAAGGATGTAGAGACAGGGAACATTCCTCCATTTCCATTTCTGGTGGGATTGCAAACTGGTACAACCCCTCTGGAAATCAATCTGGCAGTTTCTCAGAAAAATGTAAATAGTTCTACCTGAAGACCCAGATATACTGTTCCTGGGCATATACCCAAAATATGCTCCACCATATCACAAGGACACGTGCTCCACCATGTTCATAGCAGCCTTATTTGTAATAGCCAGCACTGGAAACAATCCAGATGTCCCTCAACTGAAGAATGAATGTAGAAAATGTGGTTCATTTAAACAATGGAATACTACTCAGACATTAAAAACGAGAACATCATGAATTTTGCAGGCAAATGGATGGAACTAGAAAATATCAAGGACATTAGGGGGAAGGGGGCAGGATCAGGTACAAGAGAGAGGCCCAGAGGGATAAGAGAATAAATGGAAATATGCAACTGATGGGGGTGGAGCATGGGGGGAAATCCTCTAGAAAGCTCCAGAGTCCTGGATGTGAGAGGCTCCCAGGACTCAAGGTTGGTGACCTTAGCTGAAATGTCTAACAGTGGGGAGATGAAACCTGAAGAGACTACCTCCAGTAGACAGACAGGACCTCCAGTGGGTGGATGGGGTCACCAACCCACCTACAAAGCTTTCAACCCCAAATTTCTCCTGTCAAAGAGAAATGCGGGAACAAAAAATGGAACAGAGACTCAAGGAAAGATCATCCGGTGACTGGCCCAACTTGAGATCCATCCCATGGGAGGGCACCAAACCCATTACTGACACTATTACTGATGCCATGTTGTGCTTGTAGGCAGCAGGGCTGCTCTCTGAGATGCTTTACCCAACAGAGGCAGATACAGATAACTACAGCAAAGTATTAGACAGAAGTCAGGAACCCCTGTGGAAGAGTTAGGGAAAGGATTGAGTGAAATGGGGGGACTGCAACCCCACAGAAAGACAAACAGTATCAATTAACTAGGTTCCCAGAGACTGAGCCACCAATCAAAGAGCACACACAAGATAGGGCAAGCAACCTCCGTCTCCCCACCCCTCAGGCACATATGGCTGCCTTGTCTGGCCTCAGTGGGAGAGGATGTGCCTAGCCCTGTAAAGACTTGATGCCCCAGGGTTGGGGAGATACCCAGGGGGGCACCCTCTCAGAGGCAAAGGGGAGGGGAGATTGGGAGAAGAACGCAAGGGAGAATAATTGTCATGCAAAAAAATAAAATAATATAAAATAAATAAATATTAAAACAAAATGGATTTTTTATTTGTGACTCCATGGGGACAGTAAGGACATGATAAAGATCACTTGTTCTTCCACCATCTTTGTGAATCCATCTCATTGCAGCTTTTGTTAATGTACAGGAGCAAAGCATCTCATACCAAGGTTTATGTGTATGGGGATGCTTGCATATTCATTTTTCTTCCAAGAAATTAATGTTTAACATAAACCACAGCACCACTTTAGTATTTTACAAACAACTAGAATAACCTTGCTCTCGAGTTGAGTAACGACACTGATTTGCCAATGTCTATTTAAAGAGATTGATGTTTTAATTCCACCAGGCTGAACGGCAAAGGAGCCTAGAGATAAGCGGCTGGCAGTGTTCAGGAATCTGTAAGGAGGGCAACTGGACACCCTTTGCTCTCTCTCCCTGGCTAGGCAAGTCCTTATCTGATCTTGTGGAGGTTGTGTCAGGCCAGTTAATTGTGCTCTCTGAAATTATGTCTTTATTTGCAGGCTAGGTCTCTGCTTGTGTCCCTTTGTCTTTGAGGCCTCTACTTATTTACTCTCAAACAGATTTCCCAACAGGAAGCAGAGAGCTGAAGCTTCCCTACAGCTGACAGATCCCTCCCTGGAAAGAAGACACTGGCTTTTCCAAACCTAGCAGATGGTTACACCCCTAGAAGTTTCCAAAGAGATTCACCTCTGCCATGCAGGATCTCTCTAACAAATGGAAAGATACACACAGAGGGAAGGCAGGCCAACGGCAACCTGCTTTGTTCTTGATTTCATCAAAATAGCCCATGTCCCAAAATAAGCCACTAAAGCAGGGACTATACAAAAACCCAAGACTAAACAACAATACTTTTGAAAACTGGCATTAGAGAAGGTAGCTTCACTTTTAAACTAGAAGCTTGGGATTTGGGCATCTGTGCTGGTTTATCTTCACTGTCAACTGGACTGGACACATGCTCTCTCACCCTCGAGCATACCCATGAAGACATTTCCTGAGCGGTCTCATGGAGTAAGGAAGGCCTACCATGAGTATGAGTGACTCCAATATATCCGCCATGGGGACTGGATGAAAAGGAACACTGCAGACCTGCCTGGTCCTCTGCTTCCTGGGGTTCCCAGATGGGAAGAATCTGACCGGCAGCTACTGCGACCTCTACCACAGACTCTGACATACCCTCCCTGCCTTGGCAGATGGCACCCTTTCAACCAGGAGCCCACCAACCAGGTTAGTTATCACCAACCCAGAAAAGTGACTAGCAACAGCATCTTAGTAGAACTAATTTCATTTCTGCTATGTCCTATACACATGTATGGCAACAGCTGGAGGGAACTAAGGAAAAAATAAAGTACCACTTTATAAAATGTTCAAATAACCACCTGCTGGGCCATGCAAGCTTCAAAGTGAAATAATTTAAATCCAGAAGAGTATGTGTCTTTCAGGCAGCTAGTAACACATTTCTGATAGCTATCAATTTTGCAATATGATAGCCTTTTAGATTCCCACTTCTCCACTTCACTCTCATTTATATCACTCAAAACTGGGCAATGGGTTAGGCACCAGGGAAGCATGGATCCTAATGTAAACCCCAGTCAATTATCAACTCCATTGGCAATAGTTCTGAAATCTAAGAAGCTAGTTAGTAAACTTTATCACTTTCTATTTAAGGCTAGTGTGAATATAAAATAGTTACTGATATAATGGGCTTAGTATATAATACAGATCCAATAAAACATAATGTCTATTATTATCACTGAAATACAAGTTTTGCAGGAAATGTCTCTGATGCTACAGTTAATGATGTACTGGGATATCAAAAACCAAAGTCACATGAATCTTGTGGTCAATTCCTGGGATCCACAAACCCTGGTGGCAGATGTGAACAGATGAGTTCCAGGCACATCTGGGCTACCTAGTGAGCTAATGTCCAAGCTAAGCTTCCAAGGCAGATTGCTAAAGGGTTGAAGACATGCAGCTCAGTGGGAGGAATGTGCCTAGCATGTGCAACAACCTGAAGTCAATCTCAGAACTTACAAACAACAGAGCAAGAACACTAGAACAGTAGGAGAAAACAGAACTGAATAGTTAGACCAGTGAACACTGCCTCTGAGCATGCCTACTACTGTGAAAACAGAAAGGAATAAAATGGTACCACCAATGAAAAACCCTCACACTTCCTGTAGAATCTTCTCACATCCAAATCTCAGACACACCTAGTGTAAAGGAGAAATGAGACTTCACTTTTTCACTCATGGTAAGTAATCTAATCCCTCCTAATTTCACTACTACTTATCCATAGATGTAAGAAGTATGTAACCACAAAGTATGTTGTGGTTACCCATGTCTGTCATCTCAGCATTGAGAAGGCTAAGGCAGGGGGGACAGCTGATTAAAGTAAAGCTGGGGCTACATAAGAAGACCATGTATCCAAAATAAAATAAAAATACAAAGACATATGCATTGCATTTCATCCCAACCTGTGTAAGTACCACAGCTCTGCAGGGCCAGATTTACATCTTTTGTTACTATTTTACTATTATTCAAGGCTAAATTAAGAGAATTCAGACCATTGAATAACACAAATATTTGTTGAATAATTACTGTTAATTGAATGAAAAATATAGAGATGGACGAATGAATAAGTAATGATCCATTTTACAGTGGGCATCTTCAGAGTATGCAATAACAGGGAAAGAAAGATTAGGAAAAATTTACTAAGCACACCTCTACTGGGAACTTACTCATAAATAACCCTACAGATACCATGGCTGTGGGGACAGAGATACCTGAAGCAACAGCAATGCACTGACCTGCACATGGCTTTCACTCTGTTCTTGTATAGATCTGGACAATGATAGCTGATGAAGGAGTGTTGCATGGTGACCTCACTGACAGAGCCAGAGCAATCCCACTCCACAGGAGACATTATGACAAGTGATGATGGTCACAGTTTAGAATGGACATTTTTCATAAACTTATGACTTTCACTTGTGTGTTTTTATGTTGTTTATAGATGATGGGTCAAAAAGAGCCTGGGAACACTTAGTTAGAAGCTAACTCCTCTAGGAAGCATCTTCTCAAATTGGAGGAACTACTGAATCTAAATATACTTAGCTTTTGTGGTTCCATAAAAATTTTACAATAAGATTTGTATTTCTTCAGTTACTCCAGGGTATGCACTCATGTCTGAAACTTGGAGCTAGGAGCCTTAGATGAGAGACAACACTCATTTTGTTTTGTTTTGTTTTGTTTTCTGAGTCTTCATCACCTCACAAAGTATGATCTTTTCCAGTTCTATCCATTCATCCGCAAATATCATGATTTCATTTTTCTTTACTATTGAATAGTATTCTGCCATACTGTATTTATATAACATTTTCATTAGCATCCATTGGTTAAAGGATATTTATGTTGTTTCCATTTCCTTTAACATGGCTGAGCAAGAATCCATAGAGTATGCTGTCAGAGAAACTGAGCTGACTGAGCATGGGACCAATGGAGATCTGGGGGTAGTAGATAGGCCTGTCTAGATGAGCAAGCAAAAGCTATCAGACTGCAAGAGGACCCTCTACCATCGAGGAGCTACGTGTCAACAGGAACGATTTGCTCCATAGAAATCAAGACACAATGGCCCCTTCCTGCTAGCTTTTCCCATTCCCCATATCATATTTCACCTTAGGAAATATACCTTCTCACCAAAGTCATTAAAATTTACGCTTTAGAGCCAGGTAGTGGTGGCACATGTCTTTAATCCCAGCACTTGGGAAGCAGAGGCAGGCAGATTTCTGAGTTCGAGGCCAGCCTAGTCTACAAAGTGAGTTCCAGGACAGCCAGAGCTATACAGAGAAACCCTGTCTCAAAAAAACAAAAAAGAGCTGGGCGGTGGTGGCGCACGCCTTTAATCCCAGCACTTGGGAGGCAGAGGCAGGCGGATTTCTGAGTTCGAGGCCAGCCTGGTCTCCAGAGTGAGTTCCAGGACAGCCAGGGCTATACAGAGAAACCCTGTCTCGAAAACAAAACAAAAAAAAACAACAACAACAACAACAAAAAAAAAACAAAAAACAAACAAACAAAAAACAAAAAACAAAAACAAACGAAAAAATTACACTTTGGGTATTGCTCCAGGTATACCAAACTGTTCTGTGAGAACATCTTCTCCTAACCAATTTGAATCTTCCTCAGAGAGAAAGTTACATCTGACTTCATTGGCATCTCTTCACGTCAGATAACACAGTGTCCCATAGCGCTTGGTTGTAGGGCTGTAGATGCTACCTTGTGGATTCACAACGTACACCCTGTGAAACTGAGACAGGAAAGCTATATCCTTACCAGTACAAAGACCACATTGCTCGGTGAGCACCAGCTCTTATTAATTGTTTAACAAGGCATTGTTGTTGTGACTGGGTGATAAAAGAACATGAAATAATCAGATCTGGGGTGAGCCTTTAGTAGGAAAAGAAAGGAGTTCCACAACTAGACAAGTCACTTTTAAGCTCTTTATTCAGTATCACTTTGATGCAAAATAGATGGCTGGTAAGTTAGTTCTTGTAGATAAAATACACTATTTGGAACACATTTTAATTGCTCACCATGGGTCCAGCTTTGAACTTGATACTTTCTACAGGTTGGCTCATTTAATCCTTTCAAATACACTGAAATCTAAGTTTAATGATCCTCATTTTTCAGATGAGGAAACCAGACTTAATGAAATTAGCTTACACAAAGCCATGTAGTTAGTTAAAGGGACTGGCGTAGTGAATCACGCTTGTGAAGAGACATGGCATTTTCTACAGGGACATACTGAAACAGTGGCCAGCGTCAAGAATCCGCTGACCCACTTCTAATTAACATCTCAAATTTTATCATTTCAGAAACTCAGGTCTAACTTCTTCTTATTTATAGGAAATATCCAGTCTAAGTATTGCAAACAACTGATAGCTTTTGTACTCCAAACACACTCAGAATTTCAAATTTGAGTATATTCCAGTAATACTCCTATCCCAAGAACCTCAAAATCCAAGCTTCCCCACAGCACATGTCATCTTCAATAAGTAATTGCCAATCATCAAGAAACCAGCTGTTACCCACTAAAACCACTCTGATACATATTGGGCTTAGGCCAGAGATACACAACTACATAAATTAATTCATCACTGAGGCAAATTAATATCTAATGGTGTCCACATGTATAAATCTTAACATAAACGATCCAGTTTAATAAAAAGGAATTAAGAAGAAAGTTCTAGCTAAAAAGGCCATAAATGTTTCATATGAGAGAAAATATTTGTCTGAGCTCTAAAACAATCAGTTTTAAAAAAGTTTGCTCATGGCATGTAATTCACATCGAAGAAAGAAAGAAAGAAGAGAGAGAAAGAAAGAGAAAGGGGGAGAGAGGGAAAAGAGGGAGGAAGAGAGAGAGAGACAGAGAGAGGGGGGAAGGGAATATATGAGTCCTAACTCCCCTTGGCATGCTGTGGGAGAATCATCTGCCATAATTTGTCAAATAGGAAGGATATAAATAGAGAGTAGAGAAACAAATAAGGAAGAGCAGAATAGCCAATGGCAAAGGACTAATTAAGAAGTGGTGCTAAGTAGCAAAGGTGGCCAGGTATGCCCTTGAGTTCATGCCTCAGTAATATCTCTGAAGTCACACTAGGGACAACACATGCTTAGTTCTTGGGTAAACGAATGAGGAGTAAGAATGAATGTGCTTGGAAGTCTCAAGTCTCATGAAGACTTTAGAAAAATAAATCTTGCAAGGTATTCTGAGGTAAGCCTGTGATCCCAGTATTTGGGAGACAGAGGCAGTGGATTATGAGGCTGAGGCCAGTCTGGGCTACATTGTGAAAACCCTATATCGTAGATTTGGGGTGGGGAGGAAGGAAGAGAAAAGCTGAAGGAGAGAGGAAATGGGAGAGAAAGAGGAAGAGAGGGAAGGAAGAATAGAAGGAGATTGAGAGGGAAGAAGGAAAGAAGAAAATGAGCAAAGAAACCTTGAGGTCAAGAAATACTGTTTGAAGCTTCTGTCCATTCCAGACATAAAATGAATTCTTGATGTTTGTCAACAGAAGAATCCATAAAAATCCACCAGTCTCTCTCTAACTTAATGAGGAATAAATTAAGAGCAAAACAAGTATTCATCCTTCTCAAATTTGGGATGTAATTAAAAGTGACCACAGATGTTAATGTTTTAAAGAACTCAATGTGAAAGTAGAGCTTTAGTAGTTTAAAATAATGAGAGGAAACTTCTTTATTCCTTTAGAAGGTTCCCTAAGCTACCTACAACAGGGGATGATCAGACCTGCATCTTGCAAAACTTAAAACATTTTACCACAAGACACCATCACAATAAAGGTAAGCCACTGAGTGAAGACCATTGAAATTCATATTACTGAGAAAGAAACATCTGCCATCCAAAATATCTAAACCAATGAGTTTCCAGGAAGAGCAGTAAGAGAGTAGACATTATATGTGAAAAAAAAAACAAACAGAAATCTAAGTGCCAATAAAAAGGAAAAACTGGTCAATGTCCTTAGCAGTCTCTGCAGGAAAAATAACGCTACACCAAGATACCATCTCCCATTCACAAGATTAGCAAAGTACAAAATGCCTCACCAAGTGTTGGCAAGAATATGGAACAAAAAGACTCTTATAGATTGCTGGTTGACTATAAATAGGTGCTACCAATTTTGGTAATCAGGCATAATCTGCCAAGTGTGCAGGTAAAATGCTTCCTCTTGCAATTACTCTCTCAAGCAATGCCCCAAGGAGCTCTCTCCTTTGTTAGCATAAGGAAGAGCTTTTTAGTTCAAACAGCATCCTTATTTGGAAGCAGCTTAAACACCAGTCAAGTAAAGAAGGCCATGTTAATCATCATGTAGCCATAGAATAGAAGATTATGGAGCAGTAAAGACAAGCAAACTGAATGTGAACATGGAAAATTTCTGAATGATAAAAGAGAGGTAAGGCATATGAAGAGTGACACTATTTTACAGAACCTGAAATCCAGACTATTGTATTGTATGTATATTTGTACACAGCAAAGCATACAAGGCACAAGGGATCGGTAAGGACACAATATGATGTACAGAGAACGCGCAGAGGGATGAGATGTCTGGAAGATATCAACAGCACACAGGACCCTGTGTAAATAGACTGCTCCATAATCTGGGTGGTAGGCATGAGGTATTTGCTACAATGTCATTTAAATTTTTGGATGATGTAAAAATATTTCACTAAAATTTTAGTAATACAGTATTGAAAATTTCATGACTCAGATATGAGAGAAAATAGTCAAAAATCACTAGGAAAAAAAACAAGACATTTTGTTCATCTTTATCTCCATACACCCACCTTTCAGAAAGTTCCCTAAGATACTGGTCTAGTTGTTGGAGATGTCTTCTTTCAAGTGAGTACCTCTTCCAATAACTGTGTATTTAGAATCCCTGAGTGACTCCTAGCAAGTCTAATCATTCCTGTACAATCATTAAGTCCTCTCTTTGGTAGGTGTATATCACAAGTGTCAACATCCTGAACTGAATCAAATTCATCAGTACAAGGATGAAGGACCATTTCCCCCAGACCAGGAACATATACTGTCGCATGTCTGTAGACATCTTCCTGAGCCTGCAGGTCATTTTTTCCTTTGACTTAATTCCTACCAATGCATGAGGCTCTTGCTTAAGATATTCTTCTTTAGGAAACACCCCCATAATGCTTTTACTCTTTGATAAGCCCCACACATACATAGGTGGGAGAAACAAATTTAGAAATATGACTGTTGGTTCTTTATGTTGGGTCATTTGTCTTTATTACCCCATGTATTATTGCTCATAGTCCCTACATCTTTTTGTTTGTTTTGTTTGGATATCACTCTGTAGCCCAAGTTAACCTGAAACTCATTATGTTCTCAAGAATGACCTTGAACTCATGACAATCACCCTGTTTCATCCTTCCAATATTTTCCATTATTTAATCTTATCTATCCTCTTGATTATGCTGTTAAATCATTTGAAATATATCTTGCCCTTCTGTGTTCTCCATAGTAGTAACTGCTCAACAGATGCCACATATACTCTATTTGATATGACCAGTCATACAAACAAAGGTCATGTTCACCTTGACCTTCATCTTTCCTCATAGTTAACCAAGGCTGCACTGTGGACCTGGCATCTACAATGGCTTGCAGTTGGCAGGACAGTATATCCAGGATGCTGGTCTATCTCCCTATGGCTTTCAAATATCCCAGAAGCAGAGACTGGGGAGGCACAAACTTTTATGTCTAATAATTAAAAACTTATTTTAAAAATGTTCATTGAAGAAATACTTAGAGGGCTACACTCTCACTTAGTTTGTGATGTTAGATTTGAATATGATCCATAAAAGCAGAGCATCACAGTTTGTTATGAGTGCTTACATGGAACTCAGTCTGAAGGAAGTCAGTTGAAGCTGAATGATTGTCTCTCGTGGCTGTGCTATGGTTCATTCTTCCACTCTCTATCATAGTTTGCTTCCTATTGCTGTGACCAATGCAACCAGACAGCAAGCTTGGGGAAGAAAGTGTTTACAGTTCCATGTCACACTCCATCAATAAGGAAGGACAGGGCAGAAACGCAAGCAGAAACCTGGAGGCTGGAACAGAAACAGAGACCACACAGGAACAATACCTCCACCTTGTTCCTAGGCTCACATTCAACTACCTTTCTCATCACTCCTAGGACCACCTGTCGAGGCACCACCCAAAGTGAGCTGGACCTTCCCACACCAACAATCAAGAAAATGACACTAGTATAGCCTAAAGGCCAATCCAATGGTGCATTTCCTCCTGTGATGCGCTATCCCCTCCTGTGATGCTCTATCCCCTCCTGTGATGCTCTATCCCCTCCTGTGATGTACTATCCCCTCACATGATACACTATCCTCCTGGTGTCTCTAATTGGTGTCATCTTCATAGAAGGTACTTTTGTTTCCTTCCATATGCAACCTTATAGACACTGCCTCTGTTATCCTGTGAGCTTCTGGGCTTCAGAAAGAGAAAATCACATATTAAAATGAGGCACATATCTGCCAGCCTCCCCACTGTGGGTGACAGGAATGAAGATCTGAAAGGTGAGGCAAAAAGAAACTGGGTAAGCCATTGATAAGTTTGCTGTGCATACAGAGGAAGAAAGAGAATCCTTATTAATTATTATTTTACCTATAACCTTACCTCATTCCATAAAAAGACTGCAGACTCCTCCCTGCCTGGAAAATATAGGCATTGCTATGACATATTGGCCATTCTGGGATCATTTGTCTCTTTAAGGTATTATTCAAGTAAGCCTAGGCCTAAACATTGTGGAATCTGATACTGCAAAGTGAGCTGTGCAAAAACAACAAAACACTACCTTTGGAGTTATGGTGTCTGCACGGCTGGAATAGGGCTCCATACTCTCTTGGTCACTTATTCAATTATTCAACCATTCACCCAGCTGGTATATACTGACCATTTACCAGGTGCCCTGAACTGTGCTAGGCATCAGTGGCATTGATGAATGTGCTCTACTTAGCTCTTGAGGTCAAAGGAAGCACAGTTCTGTGGAGAAGGTGGCCATCCAATCATACCATCACCAGATGACAAGTCCTTATTAACTTTAAAAGGATGGTGAAGAGACGACACAACTGTCACACTGTATCTAGCTGGAAAGCTTCACTAATTAAATGACTCTTCAGCTGAGGTAAAGGAAAGAAGGAACAATTTAAGAAACTGTGCTTTAGGGAGAGAGGGAAAAGACTTCATCACCGTTGAACCAAGGGAGCCTCCACTGAACTGCCCAGGCAAGAGTTCACTCCGTAGAGTTCCAAATAAGGTAGGGCTTCCTGATTCCCCAGATGCCCTCCATGGTTAAAGAGGAAAGCACAGCCTTTCTTGAAACAATGAGAAGGTTGCCCTGCATTCTGGCTTCAGGTATGAAGTGAAATAGCAATGAAGAAGATGAGTGAGTCCTGCTGTCTTCCTAGAACGAGGTATGATGAATCCCATCAAAGAACAGCTGTTCGCAGAGTGAGAAAAGATCAAAATGCCATTTTCCTCTTTCGTGAAAGGCAGCATGTGTTTTTATAAAGAAATCTGGGTGATATCTAGCAGGGAAATTTCTCATCCAGAAATAGACTTCACACTGACTTTCCACTGAAATTGAAACCAAGACAGAAAGAGGACCCAGGGAATGGGCAGTAATCGTGAGGTGAGAATGGGGGTTAATGCCAATCTGACTATCACATACTCAAAAGCACTTGCCAGCAGTAGAACTAACAGAGAAGTTACTCTAGCAGATGTTTTCAAATTAGCTAAAACCATGCCACAGAATAAGGCGGCAGAGCTGGAAATGTGCCCAGAGAGCCCTTCTCACAAGCCGCCTGAGGGAGCCCTTTAAATGTCTCTGAACAGTCTCGGTGCTGAGATTCAGATTCAAGGCTGGGGAGATAAGCCAGTCACAGTACAATCCCTCCCTTTCTAATTGCTTAGCCATGGCTTTCACTAGCTAGATGTGCTGCTGAATATTAAGGAGACTCAGCAAGGTTGGGCAGCTCCAAATGACACACTTCATAGCTTGGCTTTGTATAGTTGCTTACTAATCTGACCAAAAACACTGAGAGAAGACAGACAAATTGTCAGTGACAACAGATGCAAGTTATAAGTGAATAGGAAAATAAATGGTTTCCTTTCTGACAAATTCTAGGAAGAGGGAGGAGTTTGAGTTTACATTTTTCTTTATGTATTCAGGGTATTGCTATTCAGTTTGCAATCAAATGCAAAATACTAAAATACAGAGACACACCCCAGCCACCCTGGCTTATATCATAACTAAGTATCAGGGTGAGGGTCTTGAGGGCACTACTTTTCCTAATTAGAAAATTACTTGTTTCCCCGTAGAAAATAGTAAATATCAATCAGAAGTCATCTGAGGATGAAAATCTCCACCCAGCCTCTATCACTTATAAGATGATAGGCTGGGAAATTGTGTCAGCACCTCTGTGCAAGACCAACTTCAGAACCAGAGCAAGGAACAGTGGGCCTCAGAGGATGGCCATTCACCATTCAAACTGCCTGATATACACATCCACTTTGCTGTTATTGTTCCTCCTCCTCCTCCTCCTCCTCCTCCTCCTCTTTCTCCTCCTCCTCCTCCTCCTCCTCCTCTCTTTTTCCTGCTCCTCCTCTTCTCCATCCCATTTGCTGTATAAGTTTGTACACTCAGGGTTACAAAGAAGGAAGCTGTAAATATAAACTATAAGAAATGGAAGTGGGTTGGAGAAAAGGTTTTGGTATCTGGCAGTCTGTCACTACCCTCTGTGGTTGTTTAAAGAGGACATTAGAAGGCAACTTGTAAGTATTTTCTGGGGAATGTTTCAGGTTTTCTAGCAACAAATCTTTGAAGACTCCTTACAGAGTCCAAATCTAGGGGAAATAACCTTCATCAACAATGAAAAGGAATCAGACTACACAGTCTCCTGTTTTGAGGGGCACTATAATGAATCTTTTTTTGGAAAACCGAGAACTTAGAGCCCTTAGGATTCTGGGAATAAGAAGCAACCCAACACCTGCGGTGTTTCAACCTCCAATGTTCTCAGAAGCACAAAAATTTTCTGGAATTCAAGCAAAAGGCCTTTCTGCTATAATATCCATCTAATTTTTAAAAGATTTACATTTATAATTGTGGGCATGTGTGTGGGTGTGTACACCTGAGAGTCCAGTAGAGGGCATTGGAGTCCATGAGTTTGGAGCTGCAGGCTGTCCAGTGTGGGTGCTGGGAACCAACTACAGCCCTTGCAATAGCTGTGTGTGCTCTTAACCTACTATGGCTAAACTAACAACAGACCAACATATAATAGGAATAAATTATAATTATGGGAGGTCACTATGGAGTTTTTAAAGATCTTGATTAACATTCTGGTTTTAATGGTGATTTTTAAAGGGAAACCAACCTATCAGTGAAAGAGAGAAAAGAAATGAGTTGACAACTACATCATTTGCTTAAATCGGGACATGTACAATTTATAAAGGAATGACATCTTCAGGAAATCTTCCAATTGGAAGCCTCTTGGGTGAAAACTAATCCTTTGCCCTCTGAGACAGGTTAACACAATTGAGGAGAGTAGTCACTAAAGTAACACAATGTGAGTTTGAGTTGATTACAGAAACAATGAGCAGCATTTTGCTTTCTTTCTCTATTGCAAAGTATCAAGGAAATGATACATATATATAAAAAAAAAAGAAAACAGCCAACCAGATTCCACAAGAGTTTCTTATTAAAAAAATACATATTGTGGTGCATATCTTTATCAAGCTGTGGTCACACTACTACTGTGCTGTCCCTGGGTTATTTATCAGACAATCATGTCTGTTCAGTGTTAATTTTACACAAAATATCAGTCATAATGTCTATCTGGAACAAATGCACACACTTAACAGATCCAAGTCTCACTGTTTTTGTCCCTAAATCTGGGTTCAGTGAGAAATGTAAATCACCACAATTTAGAAAGCAAAGCAAGTGGGTTTGTGGTATTCTCTGCATAATATTTTGAGGTACTCTTTCCACTTGCTTTGAATGATTGCTCCTGTGATTCATAATGTTCTTAGTTGGTCCTTCCAGAATAAGATGAATCTGGAGGGAGAAATAAGAGGAACCAACTACAGCCCTTGCAACCGCCCATCCAAGTCCCCACAGGGAGTGTTCATGGCCTTCCCTCCAAGCATAAGGGCTTGAAGATAATTGGGAAAGTTTTGTCAGTAAAGTACTTAGTGATCTTTCAAAACGTCTGTTCACTTTGCCAATATTTATTTTTTTAAAAAATTCATACAAATATACAATATATTTTGGTCATGTCCCCCTCCCACTCCCTCCCTATGTTACTTATATTTTATTTAACAGCAAATCTTAGAATCACAGAGAGAGAAATCCAAAAGTGATTTTTAAAGCTTAGCCTGCATTTGCAAGCGTTTCTCGTGCAAAGTTACTTACATTCTCTCTTAAGCAAGTCACTTAGGTTCAAAGAATGTTCACAGAATTTCAGACCTAGAACTTGGAATTAATACTTATGGTAGTGATTTGAGCAACTTTAAGCTGAACCATCAAATCAAAAAAAAAAAAAAATGGAGAAGCAAGCTATGGACACCAGATTTCTATCAACCTCATTTCCTTCCAACGTTTGAATTTTCTGGGCCCAAACATATTTTAAATTTTTAAGAACTTAAATTCTAAACATGTTTTGAATGTATTGGAATACCTTTTTAACAGCGTTCTATGAAGACCATTTTCCTCTGGTATTGTATAAACTCGAACAGTAGAGTCATTCCTTGCCTGCCTGTCATTTCCATCTAGATTGGAATAGACACTATTGTTATCTGCACAGAATGAACAGAGCCAATAGCAAGTTGCTTCCTGAGTCTGAAATTGTGATATAAATAACTGTCCAAAAGATGTTCTTTACTGCACCTCCTTTCTGATCTAAAACAAACAAACAGAAACAAAACAAAAACGGACAGGGCGGCTGTGCCAGATGTTCCTTTTCTGACTTATAAGCTCTAAGCATTCGTTATTCCTAGTTGAATGGCCCATCATCTTCTTCTTCTAGGAAGTCATTCATGAAGACCACAAATGCTAGAGAGCTGTCTCTAATTGTGACTTTTATTATCCATCTTGTAATTCTGGCGGAACTTCATTTGCTAGGCCAGGAGGCGTGATTGGCAGCCTCTGGGGGCTCAGAACCAGTTTCTCTTTGAAGAGTTTTGCAGGGGGCGGGGAGGTGGGGCCATTCATTAGAGGCATAACCTTTCACCAGAAAGCGATCTGGTCCTCCTAGGTATACCACCTGCAACCCCTCCCGGTCCACATGCCTCCCATTCTCAGAAAATTCCGCAGCGCTCCAGGCCAGGCAAGGGGTGAGCAGGCATCCTGGGCCAGTGAGACGCCCTCCGGGCACAGGCGCTCAGTGCCTCTGGGGCGGGCATACCGGGCCCCTTCCCACGGCCTCAGGAACAACATGAAGACTAGAACCGCTCGCTCTCCACGGGTGCTGAATGCGGGGTCTTCATAGCCCTTAAGGTCCCCCTCACAGCTGCAGCCGCCCCTCCATGAAAGTGCATTTTGTTATCTGGCCCAGCCCGGAGCAATGAGAGGTGCCCATTAGTCCCGGCTCCAGGGCCACTGATCTGGTCCTCTGAATGCAGGCTCTCACCGCCCGCCACACCACGCGATTCGCGGGCAGTTGGCCTCAGAGACTCTCCGGAGAACCCCCGCCCCCGCCCCTTTCTCTCCTCTGTGTGTGTTTCTCTGTGCCAGTGTCTTTGTGTCTCTCTTTCTCTGTCTTTTTTTTTTCCTTCTTACACACACAGAGAAGGGGTCGCTCTTCACAATCAATGCCAAAAATGTCACACAAAAAGAGTGCAACAACTTGCTTTGCAAAGGACTGGGGAGCCCCTGGCGAAGTCCCCTGCAGTGAGCAGCTGCTTTTGCCTGCAAGGTGCTGAACCTGGTATGAATTTAACTGAAGCTGATAGAGACATAGGACCCGTGTTCTTGTCCCCTCCCTCGCCCCTTCCAGAGACCCTGTCTCAGTTAAAAATCTGTCCCTTCTCTAACACCCCAGGGAACTGCGAAGATCCTACACCCGGGGAAAGGTATGCTGGTCCCCGGGAATCCCGGGGTCACCACGGGGACCAGACGTGCTCCCAGGGCAGAAGTCATGAAATTGAGAGTGCCGGCCAATGGCCAGCAGAGGTGGCCCGCAGTCCCTAGGATGCGAGGGCTGCCGCGACCTCGCAGCGGGAGGTGAGCAGCAGCCACCCAGCGCGCCACTGCTGCCGCCGCCGCCACCACCGCCGCCGCCGCGCACGCCCCAGCCCTGCCGCGCAGCCCGGCATTGCCTTACCGCCGCCCGCAATCCGTCCCTCGCTGGCTGTGTCCGTCCGTCTGTCAGTCCGTCCCACGAGCCTCGGAGCGAGGACCAGAGCAGTGGTCCCACGGTCCCGGACGCCTCTCAGCGAGATGAAGGGAAGGAGCCCAAGCAGGCGCCGAGGTCGCTGCAGCCGCTCGCGCCGCCGGTCCTGCCTCTCGCCGCCGGCCGAAGGTGGCTGCGAGGCCGTGTCCTCGGGTTTGCGGCGCCCGGAGCGCAGCGCTCGCCTCTGGCGCGGAGGCTGAGCGCCCGGACGCGGCGGGCAGGGGAGGCGAGGCTGGGCTGGTCACCCGCCCCTGGGTGCATGTTAATACGGCGGGGAGGAGGAGTCCTGCGCTTCCTCCGCCCAACCACCGGAGCCGGCGGGCGGGCGGCGGCCGCGGCCAGAAGCCAAGCGCTCGCACCCGCTCCGGCGGCTACCAAGTGGCCGCTGGCCTTGGTCCTGGCCAAGGCACGGGCGTCCGGGGCCGCGGGGAGGCGCTGGCGGCTCCCGGAGGGTGCGCTCGAGCCCGCTCAGCCTCTGTTGGCAAGTGCGTCCGCGCCTTCCCGGGAGCGGACGCCAGCATCTCAGCCGGGAGCAAGGGGCGGCCACCGGCTAGTGGGCGTGACCTATCCGTACCCTTGCGCAGCGTCTTGGGGGGGGAAGTAAACTTCCGCTCCTGTCTGCCCAGCGCTCCTTCCTTACTCTGCAATTCTAAGTAGAGAAAGCAGACCTCGGAACAGGGTCCATCCACACAGACTCTGTCTGAGAGCAAATGGTTGTTGGAAAGGTCTCCTCTCCATCCTCGGAGCCCACTGTAGAAGAAGTAGGTAGCCCTTGAAGAAGTAACCGCTTAGGAAGAGACACATGGACTCACACACATCACAGAAGGCTTCAA
Organism: Mastomys coucha; assembly: GCF_008632895.1. Classification (NCBI taxonomy): domain Eukaryota; kingdom Metazoa; phylum Chordata; class Mammalia; order Rodentia; family Muridae; genus Mastomys; species Mastomys coucha. The sequence continues at coordinate 134,630,388 of NW_022196896.1, read as the reverse complement.
ACCTGGCACCAACACTCAAAATCCTTCTTTCTTGGCTACTCAGTTTTCCTCATCTTTACACCATCGGCTCTTGGACACGTTATATGGATTAGATTAAACAATGTGATTTTCATTCATTCGCTATTTTAACGAAAGAAAAGAAGAATGAATTCCATTCCTTCTGTTCTCTGGCTTTAGCAATATTCTATACCACTAAGCTCGGGAGGAAGGAAGGAAGGAAGGAAGGGAGGGAGGGAGGGAGGGAGGAAGGAAGGAAGGAAGGAAGGAAGGAAGGAAGGAAGGAAGGAAGGAAGGAAGGAAGAAAGGGTCCACCATCATCACTGAAGGACCAGGGTAATAGACGACAGTTAGCTGAGAATTTAAGAAATAAATAAAACAAAGACCAACAAGTCATTCAATTACGAACTCTCACAATGCTGTGCTCTTCTCAGAACTACACTAGGCATTAAGTATGACACTCAGGATCAACACTAGCATACTAAACTGGTTAATTGTGGCTAATCGCTATCTTCCCGTTTCCTTCCACCCCCAAAAAGAAATGGCATGTTCACAGAGAAAGCCCTTTGTTCTTCAGCTCCCAGGGACGACATTATGATGAAAAGTATATAATCTTCTTTATGTAATTGTACCCAGAAAGTTAGAAGACTTAGCATCTGTTTTGTGCGCTATCTAATTATAAATATTAATAGAATATTCTTTTAAAGAAAACACTTCTAAAAATGAACAGAAGTGAAAAGCAGTTTCCATAAAAATATGACTCAGATAAATAATCTCCACAGTTTCGCTAAGTGATTTTCCACTAAAGAGAGAGAGAGAAAATTAAGCTACTAAACAGAGGTGAACTCTTGGCGTTCTAACAGATATCCCCAGCCAATTGAAGGATGGCAATGTAGGGATGCCCAGCCTTCCTATCTGGCTTCCTGAAAAGGCCTCTGAAAAGTCTTCATAATTGGAAAAGGGCAACTATAGGGCTCTTGTGGGCTTATAAGTATGTTGAATCCGTAGATATTTTAAAAGCGGTGCCACCTATTTCAGAAAACATTCATAATTATTAAGCCCTAACATGAATTAGATAACTTTAGTAGGAAAAAAATAACTTACTAGAAACCCAAATTCTTTTATGTCTTCATTGTAAATAGATTTATTTTCATTCAACAAATTCCCTATACCTCAGTAGTAGAGCATTTTATTCAGAAAACAAAATTCTAATGGGAAAATAATAATCTCTATACAATACTACTTTTGTGAGGATCTTCTGAGTGTGATAGAAATCAAATATGACTAAGATAAGTGAAAACTGTTCATCAGAAAGATAGCAAAAACTCCCAGAATTAGAGAGGGGCTAGAACCCAGCGTCAGTCACAGGCAGGAGCTGACACAGTGCTCAACAGCTTAGATTTTTATCACAGAGTAACAAAGAAAGAACATCAATGGTTTGTTCTACTCTCCCACTGCTGGACCAAGACTTCTCATTGGCTCAAGCATCTGAACAGCCAGGCTTCAAAGGCATTAACCGCTTGGCTGCACCAGGAGGGAAAAGAATACATTTGAGTCTTCTGTGTCCACATACATGGATATACCAGTCTTTCAGACGTGCACAGGATTAGAAATAGATAATTCATCAAAATAAGATCAGAGAGTCCAAAAGAAGAATTCGATATTGGATTTTTTTAAAAAAATTATATACATCTAGTTCATTGACAGGCTATTAAATTTGCATTACAATGTGCTACATATGTGTTTAATATACATTTTTTTATCACCTACCCTTGCAGTCACTTTGAAACAAATAATATTTTATAAGGAAAGCTGGTAACATTTGTTTTTGTTATTGTCCATGTGCTTGTTTTTATTTGACTTTTGAAATGTTACTTAGTATCTACCATATTAACAATTGTTTATATAAGTAGAATATAAGCCATACACAAGCCAGAGCTAATCAGCTGTGCTCCTTTCTATCACAGTATGTTAACTGAATAATGTATGAAAAGATGTCCCCAGTCAATGTTGCCTTCTGTGTGAAAAGGGACTTTGTAGATAAGAAAAAGTTAAAAATCTCAAGACAGAAAGATTACCAGCCATTATTTTTTGAGTGTTTATAAGGACAATGGTTCTTATCAGATGGGGGTTAGGGAATCGAAAAGCAGGAAGGAGCAGTGGGATTCTGCAGTCTGTGAGCCCTGTATTTGGAGGAAGACAGCCATAAGGAATGCATGTTTCTGCAACATGGAAACTAGCGGGGGAACAGCTTTCGTCTGCGGCCCCTAAGACAGCAAGAGGGGTGTCTTAGGATCACAGTTTTAGCCCACTTAACCTGATATCAGACTTGGGACCAGCAGAGCTGTACAATGATTACTCGACATGCCTTCTAGACACCAAGTTTGTAGTGATCATCAATAGTAGCCAGAGACACGTCATATAAACACTTCACCCAGCCCCACACTCTGGTTCCTGAAGATGCAATGTTATTAGTAGGTTGCATGTGAATGCTCTCTAACCATGTAAGTCCCCACAAATGAGTATCCACTTCTGGAGAAGCTTACTTGGCATTGGCCAAGTTGGCAAACATGATGTGAGAGCAGGACATTTGAAACCATGGGCAGGCAGGTACCCTGCTGGGGAGTCTCATTTTCTATCTAAACAAAAATGCTAACATTCTGCCTTGGCCATGGCATGGTGAAGCTGATAAAAATACAAGTGAATAACCACACAGTGAAAGAAAAACCCAAAGGCCTATCTGAAAAATAACCATGAAAAATGTGTGTGTCTATTTTAACTGGGAACTCTTCTACATCTTCCTCCAGTCTTTACATCTCCACTAGGCTTAAGAATTGTGAATCCTAAAACCTGCTAAGAAAATCCACCTGAATTTTCCAGATACCTCAGGCTTAATGCATCATCTACCTTCATTTAAATTGATTTCTCTTCCAGGCAATGGGTGTAGCACAAGGTAAACCACTCGCTCAGCATTTGTAAGGTCTTTGATTCAAGGCAGTAGTGAAAATCAAAAAAGACTTCTTGTATTCACCAATGATGATATCATCCACCAAGTCAGCAGGACTGGCAACAGATATTTACACAGTACAATAGACTTCATATCCATAAGTCAGCCTCCATCCACAATCGCTTCCTCCATTTAAACAGCTTTGGAATACGTCACGATTTCCATTTCTAGTGTATAGACCTATTGAGCTTCCATGACCTCCTACATAGGTTACTATAATATCTTTCCTAAACTATTTTCTTTAATGTAGATTTGCCTATTCTTCAAAAAGAATGGTATCACTCTAAAAATATATATTAAAAATCTGGGTCATACAATTGTAGTCACAGTTATCTATATAAAGTATAAATCCTCATCATGATTCATTTGACATGTACTGGCTTCTTCCTTCTTATCTGAACTTTGCCTTCAGGGTTTGTGCATTTTCTTTCACAAACAGAACTGCTCTCTATTGTACTATTTATGTGGCATGGTCTTGTCATACATGCAATGTGTTTGTTTTTGTTGTTGTACATGTACGATTATCTTAAGTTTTCTTTGTGGACTGTTCAGTTTCTTCTTTGTTGACTAAGACTTATTTCAAGAGTGGCTCCAAGTAAACCTTTCCCTCAAATTATTCTGTTTTATCAAGTATTACCAATACTGACCATGCCTTTCACACTCCTAACACATTCCTATCACATGCCTATCATGAATTAAAAAGTTCAGGTTACCTTGACTATGTTTATGAGATTCTGTCCTTATTTAGATAAACAACAACTGGCCTATCAATTGTTTCTCACAGATAGTCAATATATATTTGCAATTTTAACTGATCATAACAGCTTTAAAAATATTTTATGATGGCAGTCTATATCTTAATGCAATTTAATAGAAGTCTGTATGACACAGTATTAACCTGCCAGCAGATTTAAAACCCATTTCCTTAGCATGCTTAAGAAATGAGAATCCAATCAGAGTAATGGCATCAAGAAAAAGAACAAGGTCATAGGGAAGATGGAGAAGGCACTCTAGAGAGGACATGTTAGGACATAGATGCTATGAAGTAGGGAAGGGAGAAAATGGAGGATACTCCAGGGGAAGGGGAGAGGAAGGGTAGTATAGATGAGCATCAAAGGAGAGATAAATGGCACTAAAGATGTTTGAAAAGCTTACAAGAAAACATCCTTTTAATTGTTTTTAAGTTTATTTAAAGTATATATATAATATATGCATATATTTTTTTAAAAGATTTATTATAAATAAGTACACTGTAGCTGTCTTCAGACACACCAGAAGAAGGTGTCAGATCTCATTATGGGTAGCTGCGAGACACCATGTGGTTGCTGGGATTTGAACTCAGGACCTTTGGAAGAGCAGTCAGTGCTCTTACCCACTGAGCCATCTCACCAGCCCCAATATGCATATATTTTATATATGATTTATTTCCATATATACATATAAGTATGTAGTATATGGTGATAGCATTCATCCCCCCCTCATCTTCAGGAACTGTAGACTATAAAAAGAAAAACTCTGTGCTAAGCAAGAGACACCTCTTTTAGAGATTTGATCAAGAGATCCACAGGATTCCTGAAATGCAATAAGCCATTGACATTCCCCTTGGCTGCTTCACAGAACTCAAAGGTAAGACTCTGTTGCTTAAGATATCACACACTTTGGTCTTAGGACACGGGGGAATCTAGTTGGTGATGCTGACTTGGAAGACTCCTCCATGATGGGGCTGGGAGGAATTCTCAGATTATTAGAAGGTACTCTACAAGCTGCCAAAGGAAAAATGCTAACAACAGTTCTACTTAGCTCTAAAGCCTTCAAACCATGAAGATGACTACCCTGCAAGATATCTCCAATGGAGTAATAGTGAGACGTTTATCTTGGAGGGTAACCAACAGCTGTCTGATTGGAATTAAGGCCCCTCCAATAGGGGTAACTCATGCCTGGTATTATAAATGCAACTACGAATTGGGACTGGAGAGGTCATAGGGAAACCTACCACTGACATTTCCCTAAATTAACATGGCCCCCAAATGTATTCTAAATGTTTATCCTAACATTCACACATAAGTGCATCTCTCTCACCCCTCATTAAAGACACTGTTCGTCACAGATGGGAGCTACTGCAGAGATCCAAACCAAGGAAAAGAGCAAGTGATCATGGTCGGATAACCCCTAACTGGGATGTTTACATACCAGTCCTGTGTCTAAAGCTAAGGGAACCTCATGAAAAGAGGGAAGAAAGATGGTAAGAGCCAATGCAATGCATCAGAATAAGTACAGCAGTCTCGACAGTGATGCTGAACTCTTAACAAGATGGGCGCCTGGATAAGACCAAACCAGTGGGCAGGGCCAAATCAAATAAGTGGGTCCCACTGTTAGATAAAGTGCTACAGCTGGTCACTCACTGCTGAGGGAGGAAAATTCAACTTCAAGGACAAGCCAGCCAACCCCAGTAAACTGAAGCAAGATGGCTGAATTGGCACTATAGTGAACTGTAGAGAGAATTTCCATCTCAAACAAACTAGAGTTCATTTTTCCCAGTCAGGGACTTCAGTGATCTCACTGTGTCCTGATTTTCCTTTTGCCTTACTTGCATTACCGTGTTGTGACTAAATAGAAGCTGAGATCCTTCATGAGGAGGAGACTTCAGCAGGGGAAAAGTCATAGTCCAGAACCTTGGGAGTCACTATCCCAACCATGGAAAGACACAGAGCCCAAAACTGGAGATGCGGGAGGGGACCTAGGACAACGGTCAAAAAAAAAAAAAAAAAGAATGCAGGAATTTTAGGATATAAGATCTACCAAGTCTGGACTTCAAATGCACATTTCTGTACCTGGATATGAATGACATTTCTGTTTGAGCAGCACAGAGCAACAGAGCAATCTTCCACACATGCTAGCAAAGTCTCACCCACTGCAAACACAGATCCACTGTGGATGTTTACATGGAAGGGGAGGCTCACTTCACTGCTAGTCAGTCACACCTGCATTCCATGTGAGAACTCAGCAGCCTGAAATAAGAAGCTGCGCTTCTTTCTTCAGTCTCACCTCCATGTCTAATTAGTCACCAAATGTTATTAGTTTCTTAAAACAAGGAGATATTAACTTCACTCAGATGCCTTAAACTTTGTGTAAATTTCTCATCTTCATAACATCGAAAATCTTAGAACATGTGAAGTCACTCGCAATCACTGTTAAATAACCAAAATAAGTGACTTGCATGGAATCACTGCACATTTTGAACTGGGGTAAACAACTTTATTAAAGTCATTTTAACTTACTGGAGACAACAATTTCAGATAAAAAAAATAATCAATATATCTTTAGAAAGTAACTTTAAAATACAGAATCTTTACCACAAAAGACTACCAGCAAAACAGATGTGAAAGTAAGAGAAAAAAGCAGAAGCCCTTGTAATTAGAAAAAATAAACAACCTAATACTGTGAAAATTTGAAGGAGTAAATATCCTATATTTTTATGTCAATAAACCATAATACTTAACAACTCTGCTTTAAGCTTTTTTAATTTAGGAAGACATTTAATCCATTGAAGCGATCTTATAATTCTATAGTATTGTAATTTCTCCAGAGACGTAAATGTTCTTGACAGAGTACATTAAGTAAAATTGGTCAAAAACAAATAACAGCATCAGGATTTGACCTTTGATTTGTTCCATGAAATACACCCAAAAATTGAGAGAGTTTTCACATTATTATTAATAGCAATCTGTTTTCATATTAGGTTTAATCTGTCTTCCTGATTTTCGAGTTTGTTGTGTTAGGTGGATTTATTCATATTCAATCAAAGGAAAAATATTTTAAACATGACCCTTAATAGAGACAATCCAGATTAAGGATAATTCATAACGTTGCAAATGACAGCATTATGTAGGAATAAGCCAACAATTAGACTGCCAAGGATTACCAATGCAATATGCATTCAATTGTCACATCACAAGCTTACATTGTTGTGCAAATCGGGTAAGGAAACATCTTTTATCAGTGAAGGTGGGTGTAGCTCAGGGGAAACAAATCTCTTCCTAATGTTTGCATAGAAAGATGGATAAGACACACATGGAGAGTTCTGTGAATAAAGTACACTCTCCTAAGAACTGGTTCTTTAGATCTAAATCTACTAGAAGATACATCTTGAATTCTCAGAAGCATCAAACTCAGTCATGTACTTTAATATTAATATCTATGCTAACATACTTAAAAGACATTATAAAAAATAAAGGGAGATACACTCAGGTCTGGGACACTAGAAAGACTGAAGTAGATTTCTTGGGGATTATTTAGGCGATTATGTTTCTATTTTTCACTAAAAAAAAAAACTAATCATAATGTATTTTCATTCTATTTGATACCAGGGGACTTGCATGGAAAAGGAAAAGGTATGTCTTCAGTCTTTAAGAATTCTCCATTCTAAAGGAGAAATTATTAAATCTGGGGGCTAGGGGATGTCTCTGTGAGTAATGTGTCCTCCACTTGTAAACATGAGGAGTTGATTTTGGATTCTCATCAACCATGATAGCAGGAGGATTGTGGTGGCATTTGTAACTTCAGCTTTTGAGGGGTTGAAGAGTGTAACTGAAGCTTATTTTATAGATAACCTAGCCAAGTTCAGTGAGAGACACTGTCTCAAAATATAAGGAAAGGTGCAATTGATGGAGACACTCAACACTGACCTCTGATTTACAGGTACACATACCCACACCAACAGGAACACACACACAGTAATTGTGTGTGTGTACATACATAATACTTATATACATAATTATATATAATTTATATATTTACATTACATATTTTAATTTAGAAAATATTTTATTATATTTATTTCTTAATACATTTTGATATTTATTTTTATTTAATTTATAATATAAAACTGATTAATATAATAATCATTATTATATGTAATATATAACATATGATGTATGGTAAATAAGATATAATACATATGATGAAATGTGAAGGAAGATAATATTGGTGAATGCATCTTACAATGCTGGTTGTACGTTAGTATTCGGAATCTCGTTCTTACTGTTGATGTCTGCAACAGTGGCAGGTATGACACTTAAGACTCATCTGCGCTTACGTTAGATCTTCATCAGGGCAAAGCAGCAGGAGTGTGCTAGGTCTCCAATCAACTGGAGCTTAACTACTTCTTAGACATACAACTAATTTATTTTCCCAACCTGAGTGTACTCATGCACATTTAGCTGTGTTAAATGGTTATAAATATAGACTAAGGATCTGAGATCTGTCAGGTAAATAGTAAATTACAATACAGTGAAGGAAAGACTAAGGGAATTTTGGAGTGTCTACTACATACCTAATCTTGCATAGACAGAATTTTATTTATTCTATTGTAAAATTGATGCTTGAGTTAAAACAGCACCCTGCATGCAATATACCATCAGGACATGGTTGAACTTTGCCCTGGGGCTATTGGTATCTGAGGCTGCATTTCACACCTCTCCTGTAATGTTTTTTAACACCATGGGTAGGGTGGTAATCTGTGTATGGTAAACTCTAAAAATGTGTTTTGTTTACTGGAAATTTAACAATTTTCATTTAATTAACCTTGTGACAAATGAAGAAAATTATCTCCATGAAAAGATTCTGTGTGACTTAGCTCTCTGTTTCTTATCTTCCTGAACATAATGATCTCCAGCCCCATCCATGGTACAAATGAACTGATTCAATTACTTATTACAGCTGAAGAATAGAGGACTTTTCACCTTTCTTAAGGAAACATTAAGTGTTTGAGAGGACTTATGTATTTACTCTTATTTTAATATTATGTAATATATACATGTATTGAAACTGCTTTGGTACACCATAAATATATCTAATTATTTTGATTTTGTGTTTCAGTTTTTAAAAAGAAGCATGCATTTGAAGTAGAGAAAGAAAGGATACATGGGAGGATTTTGGAGGGAGAAAAGAAAAGGAAAATGAGATAATTATACTGTAATCTCAAAGAATCAAAGGAAAAAAAAAGAAAAAAATCTAAATTTAAAACACTAAAGAGGTTCTAACAGATATTAGCACAGTAAAGTACATTATACTCTAAAGGTTACGGTTCCTTCCTTGCTCCCTCCTTGGTCTGTTACTAATTAAATCCTTGGGAATCTAGCACAGTCAAGGCTGCCACGAGAAGCACAACTTTGTTCTCTTTGCAGTCAGCTGAAAGAGTGAACATGAAGCCTCTTGACTCTGCTTGATTTTTATCACCTTTATGGCTGGTACCATCCAAGTGAGGGGAATGAATTGGTTCTGAAAAGTGCCATGAAGAACTTCAATGCTTCCTTAGATGTGTAGACACTGGGAAGCATACGGAAAGAGATTTGGGGTCGATGTGTGAGTATTTTTTCCCAATGCTCAGCTCTTGAATTTCGATTCCACAATATAACAGCTTTGACTCTGGCCACTGATACAATCAATGTTCAGTTCTCGAAAGCTCCTTAGAGAAACAAGGTCAAGTTGACACTGTACATATCAGATCATAAAACCCTGCCTTCTAATTCGGTGAGCTGCAGGTACTTGGATATTAGGGGAATGGCATTAAAGAAGCTCTAACCTCGGATGCATGTTCATAAAGGACTGGGGACACTAAAAGTCAATCACCAGAACCCCCGAATTGTGTCACTGAGGCACCAACTAAAGGAATAAAAACAAATATTTTAGTGTATCTGGTTTTATGTGGAGGTCCTTGATCCACTTGGACTTGAGCTTTGTACATGGAGATAGGAGTGGATCAATTTGCATTCTTTTACATGCTAACCACCAGTTGAGCCAGCACCATTTGTTGAAAATGCTGTCTTTTGTCCACTGGGTGGTTTTAGCTTCTTTGTCAAAGATCAAGTGGCCATAGGTTTGTGGGTTCATTTCTGTGTCTTCAATTCTATTCTATTGATCTACCTGCCTGTCACTGTACCAATACCATGCAGTTTTTGTCACAATTGCTTTGTAGTACCGCTTAAGGTCTGGGATGGTGATTCCACAAGAGTTTCCTTTATTGTTGAGAATATTTATGGCTATCCTGGGTTTTTTGCTATTCCAGATGAATTTGAAAATTGCTCTTTCTAAGTCTGTGCAGAATTGAGTTGGAATTTTGATGGGGAGTGCATTGAATCTGTAGATTGCTTTCGGCAAGATGGCCATTTTTAACTATATTAATCTTGCCAGATATACTCAAACTAATAGAAAAGAGAGGGGGGAAGAGCCTTGAGCACATAGGCACAGGGGAGATTTTCCTCAACAGAACATCAATAGCTTCTGCTCTAAGATCAAGAATTGACAAATGGGACCTCATAAAATTCCAAAGCTTCTGTAAGGCAAAAGACACTCTCAATAGGACAAGACTGCAACCAACAAATTAAGAAAAGATCTTTATCAATCCTATATCTGATAGAGGGCTAGTATCCAATACATAAAAAGAACTCAAGAAGTTAGACTCCAGAGAAACAAATAACCCTATTAAAAATGGGGTACAAAATTAAACAAAGAATTCTCAACTGAGGAATACACAATGGCTGACAAGCACCTAAAGAAATATTCAACATCCTTAGTCATCAGGGAACTGCAAATCAAAATAACCGTGAGATTCCACCTCACACCAGTCAGAATGGATAGGATCAAAAACTCAGGTGACAACAGATGCTGGAGAGGTTGTGAAGAAAGAAGAACACTACTTCATTGCTGGTGGGAATGCAAGCTGGTACAACCACTCTGGAAATCAGTTTGGTGATTCCTTCAGAAATTGGACATAGTGTTACCAGAGGACCCAGCTATACCACTCCTGGGCATATACCCAGAAAATGCTCCAACATGTAATAAGGACACATGCTCCACCATGTTCATAGCAGCCTTATTTATAATGGCCAGAAACTGGAAACAACCCAGATGTCCCTCAATAGAGGAATGGATACAGAAAATGTGATACATCTACACATTAGAATACTATTCAGCTATTAAAAACAATGAATTTATGAAATACTTGGAGAGATGGATGGACCTGGAGAATATCATCCTGAGTGAGTTAACCCACTCTCAAAAGAGCACACATGGTATGCATTCTCTGATAAGTGAATATTAGCCCAGAAGATCGGAATACACAAACCACAAACTATAAGAAACTCAAGAAGAAGGAAGACCAAAGTGTGGATACTTCATTCCTTCTTAAAAGTGGGAGCAAAATACCCATGGAAGGAGTTGTAGAGACTAACTATGGAGCAGAGACTGAAGGAATGACAATCCAGAGACTGCTCCACCTGGAAATCCTTCCCATATTCAACCATCAAATCTAGACACTAGTGTGGATGCCAGCAAGTACTGGATGACAGGAGCCTGATATAGCTCTCTCCTGAGAGGCTCTGACAGTACCTGACTAATATAGAAATAGAGGCTCACAGCCATCCATTTGACTAAGTACAGGGTCCCTAATGAAGGAGCTAGAGAAAGGACCCAAGGAGCTGAAAGGTTTGCAGCCCCTTAGGACAAACAACAATATGAACTAACTAGTACCCTCAGAGCTCCCAGGGACTAAAACACCAACCAAAGAGTACCTATGGTGGCTCTCATGGCTCCAGCAGCATATGTATAGCAAAGAATGACCAAGTTGGTCATCAATGGTAGGAGAGGCCCTTGGTCCTGTGAAGGTTCTATGCCCCAATGTAGGGGAATGCCAGGGCCAGTAAGCAGGTGGGGGTGGGATGGTGAGCAGGGGGAGAGTGAAGGGAACAGGAGATAGTTTTAGTTTTTGGTTTTTTCTTTTCTCTCTTTTTTCTTTCCTCTTCTTTTCTTTTTTCTTTCTTTTTCTTTTTTTTTTTTTTTT